>NC_133127.1:112458125-112758125 GCF_048418815.1 Hemitrygon akajei
AATAATGGAAATGTGGTGGGGTGTGGGTTGAATTGTCAATAATGGAAATGTAGGTGGTTGTGTGGTGTATGGTCAATAATAGAAATGTGCTGGGGTGTGGGAGTGGATGGTCAATAATGGAGATGTGGGTGGGGTGATGGGGAGGATTGTCAATAACGGAAATATAGGTGGGTGTGGGGTGTATGGTCAATAATCGTAATGTGCTGGGGTGTGGGAGTGGATGGTCAATAATGGTAATGTGGGAGGGGTGTGGGGGTGGATGGTCAATTATGGAAATGTGGGAGGGGTGTGGGGGTGGATGGTCAATAATGGAAATGTGGTGGGGTGTGGGAATGGAAGGTCAATAATGGAAATGTGGGTGGGGTGAGGGGGTGGATGGTCAATAATGGAAATGTGGTGGGGTGTGGGTTGAATCGTCAAAAATGGAAATGTGGGTGGGCTGTGGGGCTATATGTTCAATAATGGAAATGTGGGTGGGGTGTGGGGGCGAATCGTCAATAATGGAAATGTGCGTGGGGTGTGGGGTTGTATGGTCAATAATGCAAATGTGTTGGGGAGTGGGGGTGAATTGTCAATAATGGAAATGTGGGTGGGGTGTAGAGGTGAATGGTCAGTAATGGAAATGCAGCTGGGGTGTGGGATGGATGATCAATAAGTGATATGTGGGTGGGTTGTGGGGTTGTATGGTCAATTATGGGAATGTGGGAGGGGTGAGGGGGTGGATGGTCAATTATGGAAATGTAGGTGGGGTGTGGAGGTGGATAGTCATTAATGGAAATGTGTTGGGGAGTGGGGGAGAATTGTCAATAATGGAAAAGTGGGTGGGGTGTGGGGTTGTATGGTCAATAATGGAAATGTGGGTGGAGTGTGGGGGTGAATCGTCAATAATGGAAATGTGGTCGGGTGTGAGGGTGGATGGTCAATAATGGAAATGTGGTGGGGTGAGGGGGTGGATGGTCAATAATGGAAATGTGTGGGGTGTGGGGGTGAATCTTCAATAGTGGAAATGTGGGTGGGGTGTGGGTTGAGTCATCAATAATGGAAATCTGGTGGAGTGTGGGGTTGTGTAGTCAATAAAGGAAATGTGGGTGTGGTGTGGGTTTGTATGGTCAATAATGGAAATGTGGTGGGGTGTGGGGGTGAATCGTCAATAATGGAAATGTGGGTGGGGTGTGTGGTTATATGGTCAATAATGAAAATGTGTTGGGGAGTGGGGGTGAATTGTCAATAATGGATATGTGGGTGGGGTGTGGAGGTGAATGGTCAGTAATGGAAATGTGGGTGGGGTGTGGGGTGGATGATCAATAAGTGAAATGTGGGTGGGTTGTGGGGTTGTATGGTTAATTATGGAAATGTGGGAGGGGTGTGGGGGTGAATGGTCAATAATGGAAATGTAGGTGCAGTGTGGGTTGAATTGTCAATAATGGAAATGTGTGTGCGGTGTGGGGTTGGATGGTCAATAATTGAAATGTGGGTGGTGTGTGGGGGTTAATCGTCAATAATGGAAATGTGGTCAGGTGTGAGGGTGGATGGTCAATAATGGAATTGCGGGTTGGGTGTGGGGTTGTATGGTCAATAATAGAAATGTGGTGGGGTGAGGGGTGGATGGTCAATAATGGAAATGTGGGGGGTGTGGGGGTGAATCATCAATAATGGAAATGTGGGTGGGGTGTGGGTTGAGTCATCAATACTGGAAATCTGGTGGGGTGTGGGGTTGTATGGACAATAATGGAAATGTGGTGGGGCGTGGGGGTGAATCGTAAATAATGAAAATGTGGGTGGGGTGTTTGGGTGGTTGGTCAGTAATGGAAATGTGGGTGGGGTCTGGGGGTGGATGTTCAATAATGGAAATGTGGTGGGGTGTGGGTTGAATCGTCAATAATGGAAATGTAGGTGGGGTGTGGGGTGTATGGACAATAATGGAAATGTGCTGGGGTGTGTGTTGAATTGTCAATAATGGAAATGTAGGTGGGTGTGTGGTGTATGGTCAATAATCGTAATGTGCTGGGGTGTGGGAGTGGATGGTCAATAATGGAGATGTGGGTGGGGTGAGGGTGTGGATGGTCAATAAAGGAAATATGGTGGGGTGTGGGAGTGGAAGGTCAATAATGGAAATGTGGGTGGGGTGAGGGGTTGTATGGTCAATAATGGAAATGTGGTGGGGTGTGGGTTGAATCGTCAATAATGGAAATGTGGGTGGGGTGTGGGGCTATATGTTCAATAATGGAAATGTGGTGGTGTGAGGGGTTGGATGGTCAATAATGGAAATGTGGTGGGTTGTGAGGGGAGGATGGTCAATAATGGAAATGTGGGTGGGGTGTGGGGGCGAATCGTCAATAATGGAAATGTGCTTGGGGTGTGGGGTTGTATGGTCAATAATGAAAATGTGTTGGGGAGTGGGGGGTGAATTGTCAATAATGGAAATGTGGGTGGGTTCTGGGGGTGGATGGTCAATAATGGAAATGTGGTGGGGTGTGGGTTGAATCATCAATAATGGAAATGTAGGTGCGTGTGGGGTGTATGGTCAATAATCAAAATGTGCTGGGGTGTGGGAGTGGATGGTCAATAATGGTAATGTGGGTGGGGTGAGGGGGTTGATGGTCAATAATGGAAATGTGGTGGGGTGTGGGAGTGGAAGGTCAATAATGGAAATGTGGGTGGGGTGAGGGGTTGTGATGGTCAATAATGGAAATGTGGTGGGGTGTGGGTTGAATCGTCAATAATGGAAATGTGGGTGGGGTGTGGGGCTATATGTTCAATAATGGAAATGTGGTGGTGTGAGGGGTTGGATGGTCAATAATGGAAATGTGGTGGGTTGTGAGGGGAGGATGGTCAATAATGGAAATGTGGTGGGGTGTGGGTTGAATAGACAATAATGGAAATGTAGGTGGTGTGTGTGGTGTATGGTCAATAATGGAAATGTGCTGGGGTGTGGGAGTGGATGGTCAATAATGGAAATGTGGTGGGTTGTGAGGGGAGGATGGTCAATAATGGAAATGTGGGTGGGGTGTGGGGGCGAATCGTCAATAATGGAAATGTGCTTGGGGTGTGGGGTTGTATGGTCAATAATGAAAAATGTGTTGGGGAGTGGGGGTGAATTGTCAATATGGAAATGTGGGTGGGGTCTGGGGGTGGATGGTCAATAATGGAAATGTGGTGGGGTGTGGGTTGAATCATCAATAATGGAAATGTAGGTGCGTGTGGGGTGTATGGTCAATAATCAAAATGTGCTGGGGTGTGGGAGTGGATGGTCAATAATGGTAATGTGGGTGGGGTGAGGGGGTTGATGGTCAATAATGGAAATGTGGTGGGGTGTGGGAGTGGAAGGTCAATAATGGAAATGTGGGTGGGGTGAGGGGTTGTATGGTCAATAATGGAAATGTGGTGGGGTGTGGGTTGAATCGTCAATAATGGAAATGTGGGTGGGGTGTGGGGCTATATGTTCAATAATGGAAATGTGGTGGTGTGAGGGGTTGGATGGTCAATAATGGAAATGTGGTGGGTTGTGAGGGAGGATGGTCAATAATGGAAATGTGGGTGGGGTGTGGGGGCGAATCGTCAATAATGGAAATGTGCTTGGGGTGTGGGGTTGTATGGTCAATAATGAAAATGTGTTGGGCAGTGGGGGTGAATTGTCAATAATGGAAATGTGGGTGGGGTCTGGGGGTGGATGGTCAATAATGGAAATGTGGTGGGGTGTGGGTTGAATAGACAATAATGGAAATGTAGGTGGTGTGTGTGGTGTATGGTCAATAATGGAAATGTGCTGGGGTGTGGGTTGAGTCATTAATAATGGAAATCTGGTGGGGTGTGGGAGTGGATGGTCAATAATAGAAATGTGGGTGGTGTGAGGGGGTGGATCGTCAATAATGGAAATGTGGTGGGGTGTTGGTTGAATAGACAATAATGGAAATGTGGTGGGGTGTGGGTTGAATCATCACTAATGGAAATCTGGTGGGGTGTGGGGTTGTATGGTCAATAATGGAAATGTGGTGGGGTGTGGGGGTGAATTGTCAATAATGGAAATGTGGGTGGGGTGTGGGGGTGGATGGTCAGTAATGGAAATGTGGGTGGGGTGTGGGAGTGGATGGTCAATAATGGAAATGTGGTGGGGTGTGGGTTGAATCGTCAATAATGGAAATGTAGGTGGGGTGTGGGGTGTATGGTCAATAATGGAAATGTGCTGGGGTGTGGGTTGAATTGTCAATAATGAAAATGTGGGTGGGTGTGTGGTGTATGGTCAATAATGGAAATGTGCTGGGGTGTGGGAGTGGATGGTCAATAATGGAGATGTGGGTGGGGTGAGGGGGTGGATGGTCAATAACGGAAATATAGGTGGGTGTGGGGTGTATGGTCAATAATCGAAATGTGCTGGGGTGTGGGAGTGGATGGTCAATAATGGTAATGTGGGTGGGGTGAGGGGGTGGATGGTCAATAATGGAAATGTGGTGGGGTGTGGGAGTGGAAGGTCAATAATGGAAATGTGGGTGGGGTGTGGGGTTGTATGGTCAATTATGGAAATGTGGTGGGGTATGGTTTGAATCGTCAAAAATGGAAATGTGGGTGGGCTGTGGGGCTATATGTTCAATAATGGAAATGTGGGTGGGGTGTGTGGGCAAATCGTCAATAATGGAAATGTGCTTGGGGTGTGGGGCTATATGTTCAATAATGGAAATGTGGTGATGTGAGGGGTTGAATGGTCAATTATGGAAATGTGGTGGGTTGTGGGGGTGGATGTTCAATAATGTAAATGTGGGTGGGGTGTGGGGGCCAATCGTCAATAATGGAAATGTGCGTGGGGTGTGGGGTTGTATGGTCAATAATGAAAATGTGTTGGGGAGTGGGGTGAATTGTCTATAATGGAAATGTGGGTGGGATGTGGAGGTGAATGGTCAGTAATGGATATGCATGTGGGGTGTGGGGTGGATGATCAATAAGTGATATGTGGGTGGGTTCTGGGATTGTATGGTCAATTATGGAAATGTGGGAGGGGTGTGGGGGTGGATGGTCAATAATGGAAATGTGGTGGAGTGTGGAGGTGGATGGTCATTAATGGAAATGTGTGTGGGGTGTGGGGTTGTATGGTCAATAATGAAAATGTGTTGGGGAGTGGGGTGAATTGTCAATAATGGAAATGTGGGTGGGATGTGGAGGTGAATGGTCAGTAATGGATATGCATGTGGGGTGTGGGGTGGATGATCAATAAGTGATATGTGGGTGGGTTCTGGGATTGTATGGTCAATTATGGAAATGTGGGAGGGGTGTGGGGGTGGATGGTCAATAATGGAAATGTGGTGGAGTGTGGAGGTGGATGGTCATTAATGGAAATGTGTGTGGGGTGTGGGGTTGTATAGTCAATAATGGGAATGTGGGTGGAGTGTGGGGGTGAATCGTCAATAATGGAAATGTGGTCGAGTGTGATGGTGGATGGTCAATAATGGAATTGTGGGTTGGGTGTGGGGTTGTATGGTCAATAATGGAAATGTGGTGGGGTTAGGGGGTGGATGGTCAATAATGGAAATGTAGGTGGGGTGTGGAGGTGAATGGTCAGTAATGGAAATGTGGGTGGGGTGTGGGGTGGATGATCAATAAGTGAAATGTGGGTGGGTTGTGGGGTTGTATGGTCAATTATGGAAATGTGGGAGGGGTGTGGGGGGTGAATGGTCAATAATGGAAATGTAGGTGCAGTGTGGGTTGAATCGTCAATAATGGAAATGTGTGTGCGGTGTGGGGCTGCATGGTCAATAATGGAAATGTGGGTGGGGTGTGGGTTGAGTCATTAATAATGGAAATCTGGTGGGGTGTGGGGTTGTATAGTCAATAATGGAAATGTGGGTGTGGTGTGGGGTTGTATGGTCAATAATGGAAATGTGGTGGGGTGTGGGTTGAATCGTCAATAATGGAACTGTAGGTGGGGTGTGGTCTGTATGGTCAATAAAGGAAATCTGCTGGGGTGTGGGGGTGGATGGTGAATAATGGAAATGTGGGTGGTGTGAGGGGGTGGATCGTCAATAATGGAAATGTGGTGGGGTGTGGGTTGAATAGACAATAATGGAAATGTGGGTGGGGTGTGGGGGTGAATTGTCAATAATGGAAATGTGGTGGGGTGTGGGGGTGAATTGTCAATAATGGAAATGTGGGTGGGGTGTGGGGGTGGATGGTCAGTAATGGAAATGTGGGTGGGGTGTGGGAGTGGATGGTCAATAATGGAAATGTGGTGGGGTGTGGGTTGATTCGTCAATAATGGAAATGTTGGTGGGGTGTGGGTTGAATTGTCAATAATGGAAATGTAGGTGGTTGTGTGGTGTATGGTCAATAATGGAAATGTGCTGGGGTGTGGGAGTGGATGGTCAATAATGGAGATGTGGGTGGGGTGATGGGGAGGATTGTCAATAACGGAAATATAGTTGGGTGTGGGGTGTATGGTCAATAATCGTAATGTGCTGGGGTGTGGGAGTGGATGGTCAATAATGGTAATGTGGGTGGGGATAGGGGGTGGATGGTCAATAATGGAAATGTGGTGGGGTGTGGGAGTGGAAGGTCAATAATGGAAATGTGGGTGGGGTGTGGGGTTGTATGGTCAATAATGGAAATGTGGTGGGGTGTGGGTTGAATTGTCAAAAATGGAAATGTGGGTGGGCTGTGGGGCTATATGTTCAATAATGGAAATGTGGGTGGGGTGTGGGGGCGAATCGTCAATAATGGAAATGTGCGTGGGGTGTGCGGTTGTATGGTCAATAATGAAAATGTGTTGGGGAGTGGGGGTGAATTGTCAATAATGCAAATGCGGGTGGGGTGTAGAGGTGAATGGTCAGTAATGGAAATGCAGGTGAGGTGTGGGGTGGATGATCAATAAGTGATATGTGGGTGGGTTGTGGGGATGTATGGTCAATTATGGAAATGTGGGAGGGGTGTGGAGGTGGATGGTCATTAATGGAAATGTGTTGGGGAGTGGTTGTGAATTGTCAATAATGGAAATGTGGGTGGGCTGTGGGGCTATATGTTCAATAATGGAAATGTGGGTGGGGTGTGGGGGCGAATCGTCAATAATGGAAATGTGCGTGGGGTGTGGGGTTGTATGGTCAATAATGAAAATGTGTTGGGGAGTGGGGGTGAATTGTCAATAATGGAAATGTGGGTGGGGTGTAGAGGTGAATGGTCAGTAATGGAAATGCAGGTGGGGTGTGGTGTGCATGGTCAATAATGGAAATGTGCTGGGGTGTGGGAGTGGATGGTCAATAATGGAAATGTGGTTGGGGTGAGGGGGTGAATGGTCAATAATGGAATTGTGCTGGGGTGTGGGAGTGGATGGTCAATAATGGAAATGTGGGTGGGGTGAGGGGGTGGATGGTCAATAATGGAAATGTGGTGGAGTGTGGGTTGAATAGTCAATAATGGAAATGTAGGTGGGGTGTGGGGTGTATGGTCAATAATGGAAATGTGCTGGGGTGTGGGAGTTTATGGTCAATAATGGAAATGTGGGTAGGGTGAGGGGGTGGATGGTCAATAATGGAAATGTGGTGGGGTGTGGGTTGAATAGTCAATAATGGAAATGTAGGTGGGGTGTGGGGTGTATCGTCAATAATGGAAATGTGCTGGGGTGTGGGAGTGTATGGTCAATAATGGAAATGTGGGTAGGGTTAGGGGGTGGATGGTCAATAATGGAAATGTGGGTGGGGTGAGGGGGTGGATGGTCAATAATGGAAATGTGGTGGGGTGTGGGTTGAATCGTCAATAATGGAAATGTGGTGGGGTGTGGGTTGAATAGACAATAATGGAAATGTAGGTGGTGTGTGTGGTGTATGGTCAATAATGGAAATGTGCTGGGGTGTGGGTTGAGTCATTAATAATGGAAATCTGGTGGGGTGTGGGGTTGTATAGTCAATAATGGAAATGTGGGTGTGGTGTGGGGTTATATGGTCAATAATGGAAATGTGGTGGGGTGTGGGTTGAATCGTCAATAATGGAACTGTAGGTGGGGTGTGGGGTGTATGGTCAATAAAGAAAATGTGCTGGGGTGTGGGAGTGGATGGTCAATAATGGAAATGTGGGTGGTGTGAGGGGGTGGATCGTCAATAATGGAAATGTGGTGGGGTGTTGGTTGAATAGACAATAATGGAAATGTGGTGGGGTGTGGGTTGAATCATCAATAATGGAAATCTGGTGGGGTGTGGGGTTGTATGGTCAATAATGGAAATGTGGTGGGGTGTGGGGGTGAATTGTCAATAATGGAAATGTGGGTGGGGTGTGGGGGTGGATGGTCAGTAATGGAAATGTGGGTGGGGTGTGGGAGTGGATGGTCAATAATGGAAATGTGGTGGGGTGTGGGTTGAATCGTCAATAATGGAAATGTAGGTGGGGTGTGGGATGTATGGTCAATAATGGAAATGTGCTGGGGTGTGGGTTGAATTGTCAATAATGAAAATGTGGGTGGGTGTGTGGTGTATGGTCAATAATGGAAATGTGCTGTGGTGTGGGAGTGGATGGTCAATAATGGAGATGTGGGTGGGTTGAGGGGGTGGATGGTCAATAACGGAAATATAGGTGGGTGTGGGGTTTATGGTCAATAATCGAAATGTGCTGGGGTGTGGGAGTGGATGGTCAATAATGGTAATGTGGGTGGGGTGAGGGGGTGGATGGTCAATAATGGAAATGTGGTGGGGTGTGGGAGTGGAAGGTCAATAATGGAAATGTGGGTGGGGTGTGGGGTTGTATGGTCAATAATGGAAATGTGGTGGGGTATGGTTTGAATCATCAAAAATGGAAATGTGGGTGGGCTGTGGGGCTATATGTTCAATAATGGAAATGTGGGTGGGGTGCGTGGGCAAATCGTCAATAATGGAAATGTGCTTGGGGTGTGGGGTTGTATGGTCAATAATGAAAACGTGTTGGGGAGTGGGGGTAATTGTCAGTAATGGAAATGTGGGTTGGGTGTGGAGGTGAATGGTCAGTAATGGAAATGCAGGTGGGGTGTGGGGCTATATGTTCAATAATGGAAATGTGGTGATGTGAGGGGTTGGATGGTCAATAATGGAAATGTGGTGGGTTGTGGGGGTGGATGTTCAATAATGTAAATGTGGGTGGGGTGTGGGGGCCAATCGTCAATAATGGAAATGTGCGTGGGGTGTGGGGTTGTATGGTCAATAATGAAAATGTGTTGGGGAGTGGGGTGAATTGTCAATAATGGAAATGTGGGTGGGATGTGGAGGTGAATGGTCAGTAATGGAAATGCATGTGGGGTGTGGGGTGGATGATCAATAAGTGATATGTGGGTGGGTTCTGTGATTGTATGGTCAATTATGGAAATGTGGGAGGGGTGTGGGGGTGGATGGTCAATAATGGAAATGTGGTGGAGTGTGGAGGTGAATGGTCATTAATGGAAATGTGTGTGGGGTGTGGGGTTGTATAGTCAATAATGGGAATGTGGGTGGAGTGTGGGGGTGAATCGTCAATAATGGAAATGTGGTCGAGTGTGATGGTGGATGGTCAATAATGGAATCGTGGGTTGGGTGTGGGGTTGTATGGTCAATAATGGAAATGTGGTGGGGTGTGGGGTTGTATAGTCAATAATGGAACTGTAGGTGGGGTGTGGTCTGTATGGTCAATAAAGGAAATCTGCTGGGGTGTGGGGGTGGATGGTGAATAATGGAAATGTGGGTGGGGTGTGGGGTGGATGATCAATAAGTGAAATGTGGGTGGGTTGTGGGGTTGTATGGTCAATTATGGGAATGTGGGAGGGGTGTGGGGGTGAATGGTCAATAATGGAAATGTAGGTGCAGTGTGGGTTGAATCGTCAATAATGGAAATGTGTGTGCGGTGTGGGGCTGCATGGTCAATAATGGAAATGTGGGTGGGGTGTGGGTTGAGTCATTAATAATGGAAATCTGGTGGGGTGTGGGGTTGTATAGTCAATAATGGAAATGTGGGTGTGGTGTGGGGTTGTATGGTCAATAATGGAAATGTGGTGGGGTGTGGGTTGAATCGTCAATAATGGAACTGTAGGTGGGGTGTGGTCTGTATGGTCAATAAAGGAAATCTGCTGGGGTGTGGGGGTGGATGGTGAATAATGGAAATGTGGGTGGTGTGAGGGGGTGGATCGTCAATAATGGAAATGTGGTGGGGTGTGGGTTGAATAGACAATAATGGAAATGTGGGTGGGGTGTGGGGGTGAATTGTCAATAATGGAAATGTGGTGGGGTGTGGGGGTGAATTGTCAATAATGGAAATGTGGGTGGGGTGTGGGGGTGGATGGTCAGTAATGGAAATGTGGGTGGGGTGTGGGAGTGGATGGTCAATAATGGAAATGTGGTGGGGTGTGGGTTGATTCGTCAATAATGGAAATGTTGGTGGGGTGTGGGTTGAATTGTCAATAATGGAAATGTAGGTGGTTGTGTGGTGTATGGTCAATAATGGAAATGTGCTGGGGTGTGGGAGTGGATGGTCAATAATGGAGATGTGGGTGGGGTGATGGGGAGGATTGTCAATAACGGAAATATAGTTGGGTGTGGGGTGTATGGTCAATAATCGTAATGTGCTGGGGTGTGGGAGTGGATGGTCAATAATGGTAATGTGGGTGGGGATAGGGGGTGGATGGTCAATAATGGAAATGTGGTGGGGTGTGGGAGTGGAAGGTCAATAATGCAAATGTGGGTGGGGTGTGGGGTTGTATGGTCAATAATGGAAATGTGGTGGGGTGTGGGTTGAATCGTCAAAAATGGAAATGTGGGTGGGCTGTGGGGCTATATGTTCAATAATGGAAATGTGGGTGGGGTGTGGGGGCGAATCGTCAATAATGGAAATGTGCGTGGGGTGTGCGGTTGTAAGGTCAATAATGAAAATGTGTTGGGGAGTGGGGGTGAATTGTCAATAATGCAAATGCGGGTGGGGTGTAGAGGTGAATGGTCAGTAATGGAAATGCAGGTGAGGTGTGGGGTGGATGATCAATAAGTGATATGTGGGTGGGTTGTGGGGATGTATGGTCAATTATGGAAATGTGGGAGGTGTGTGGAGGTGGATGGTCATTAATGGAAATGTGTTGGGGAGTGGTTGTGAATTGTCAATAATGGAAATGTGGGTGGGCTGTGGGGCTATATGTTCAATAATGGAAATGTGGGTGGGGTGTGGGGGCGAATCGTCAATAATGGAAATGTGCGTGGGGTGTGGGGTTGTATGGTCAATAATGAAAATGTGTTGGGGAGTGGGGGTGAATTGTCAATAATGGAAATGTGGGTGGGGTGTAGAGGTGAATGGTCAGTAATGGAAATGCAGGTGGGGTGTGGTGTGCATGGTCAATAATGGAAATGTGCTGGGGTGTGGGAGTGGATGGTCAATAATGGAAATGTGGTTGGGGTGAGGGGGTGAATGGTCAATAATGGAATTGTGCTGGGGTGTGGGAGTGGATGGTCAATAATGGAAATGTGGGTGGGGTGAGGGGGTGGATGGTCAATAATGGAAATGTGGTGGAGTGTGGGTTGAATAGTCAATAATGGAAATGTAGGTGGGGTGTGGGGTGTATGGTCAATAATGGAAATGTGCTGGGGTGTGGGAGTGTATGGTCAATAATGGAAATGTGGGTAGGGTTAGGGGGTGGATGGTCAATAATGGAAATGTGGGTGGGGTGAGGGGGTGGATGGTCAATAATGGAAATGTGGTGGGGTGTGGGTTGAATCGTCAATAATGGAAATGTGGTGGGGTGTGGGTTGAATAGACAATAATGGAAATGTAGGTGGTGTGTGTGGTGTATGGTCAATAATGGAAATGTGCTGGGGTGTGGGTTGAGTCATTAATAATGGAAATCTGGTGGGGTGTGGGGTTGTATAGTCAATAATGGAAATGTGGGTGTGGTGTGGGGTTATATGGTCAATAATGGAAATGTGGTGGGGTGTGGGTTGAATCGTCAATAATGGAACTGTAGGTGGGGTGTGGGGTGTATGGTCAATAAAGAAAATGTGCTGGGGTGTGGGAGTGGATGGTCAATAATGGAAATGTGGGTGGTGTGAGGGGGTGGATCGTCAATAATGGAAATGTGGTGGGGTGTTGGTTGAATAGACAATAATGGAAATGTGGTGGGGTGTGGGTTGAATCATCAATAATGGAAATCTGGTGGGGTGTGGGGTTGTATGGTCAATAATGGAAATGTGGTGGGGTGTGGGGGTGAATTGTCAATAATGGAAATGTGGGTGGGGTGTGGGGGTGGATGGTCAGTAATGGAAATGTGGGTGGGGTGTGGGAGTGGATGGTCAATAATGGAAATGTGGTGGGGTGTGGGTTGAATCGTCAATAATGGAAATGTAGGTGGGGTGTGGGATGTATGGTCAATAATGGAAATGTGCTGGGGTGTGGGTTGAATTGTCAATAATGAAAATGTGGGTGGGTGTGTGGTGTATGGTCAATAATGGAAATGTGCTGTGGTGTGGGAGTGGATGGTCAATAATGGAGATGTGGGTGGGTTGAGGGGGTGGATGGTCAATAACGGAAATATAGGTGGGTGTGGGGTTTATGGTCAATAATCGAAATGTGCTGGGGTGTGGGAGTGGATGGTCAATAATGGTAATGTGGGTGGGGTGAGGGGGTGGATGGTCAATAATGGAAATGTGGTGGGGTGTGGGAGTGGAAGGTCAATAATGGAAATGTGGGTGGGGTGTGGGGTTGTATGGTCAATAATGGAAATGTGGTGGGGTATGGTTTGAATCGTCAAAAATGGAAATGTGGGTGGGCTGTGGGGCTATATGTTCAATAATGGAAATGTGGGTGGGGTGCGTGGGCAAATCGTCAATAATGGAAATGTGCTTGGGGTGTGGGGTTGTATGGTCAATAATGAAAACGTGTTGGGGAGTGGGGGTAATTGTCAGTAATGGAAATGTGGGTTGGGTGTGGAGGTGAATGGTCAGTAATGGAAATGCAGGTGGGGTGTGGGGCTATATGTTCAATAATGGAAATGTGGTGATGTGAGGGGTTGGATGGTCAATAATGGAAATGTGGTGGGTTGTGGGGGTGGATGTTCAATAATGTAAATGTGGGTGGGGTGTGGGGGCCAATCGTCAATAATGGAAATGTGCGTGGGGTGTGGGGTTGTATGGTCAATAATGAAAATGTGTTGGGGAGTGGGGTGAATTGTCAATAATGGAAATGTGGGTGGGATGTGGAGGTGAATGGTCAGTAATGGAAATGCATGTGGGGTGTGGGGTGGATGATCAATAAGTGATATGTGGGTGGGTTCTGTGATTGTATGGTCAATTATGGAAATGTGGGAGGGGTGTGGGGGTGGATGGTCAATAATGGAAATGTGGTGGAGTGTGGAGGTGGATGGTCAATAATGGAATCGTGGGTTGGGTGTGGGGTTGTATGGTCAATAATGGAAATGTGGTGGGGTGTGGGGTTGTATAGTCAATAATGGAACTGTAGGTGGGGTGTGGTCTGTATGGTCAATAAAGGAAATCTGCTGGGGTGTGGGGGTGGATGGTGAATAATGGAAATGTGGGTGGGGTGTGGGGTTGTATAGTCAATAATGGGAATGTGGGTGGAGTGTGGGGGTGAATCGTCAATAATGGAAATGTGGTCGAGTGTGATGGTGGATGGTCAATAATGGAATCGTGGGTTGGGTGTGGGGTTGTATGGTCAATAATGGAAATGTGGTGGGGTGTGGGGTTGTATAGTCAATAATGGAACTGTAGGTGGGGTGTGGTCTGTATGGTCAATAAAGGAAATCTGCTGGGGTGTGGGGGTGGATGGTGAATAATGGAAATGTGGGTGGGGTGTGGGGTGGATGATCAATAAGTGAAATGTGGGTGGGTTGTGGGGTTGTATGGTCAATTATGGAAATGTGGGAGGGGTGTGGGGGTGAATGGTCAATAATGGAAATGTAGGTGCAGTGTGGGTTGAATCGTCAATAATGGAAATGTGTGTGCGGTGTGGGGCTGCATGGTCAATAATGGAAATGTGGGTGGGGTGTGGGTTGAGTCATTAATAATGGAAATCTGGTGGGGTGTGGGGTTGTATAGTCAATAATGGAAATGTGGGTGTGGTGTGGGGTTGTATGGTCAATAATGGAAATGTGGTGGGGTGTGGGTTGAATCGTCAATAATGGAACTGTAGGTGAGGTGTGGTCTGTATGGTCAATAAAGGAAATCTGCTGGGGTGTGGGGGTGGATGGTGAATAATGGAAATGTGGGTGGTGTGAGGGGGTGGATCGTCAATAATGGAAATGTGGTGGGGTGTGGGTTGAATAGACAATAATGGAAATGTGGGTGGGGTGTGGGGGTGAATTGTCAATAATGGAAATGTGGTGGGGTGTGGGGGTGAATTGTCAATAATGGAAATGTGGGTGGGGTGTGGGGGTGGATGGTCAGTAATGGAAATGTGGGTGGGGTGTGGGAGTGGATGGTCAATAATGGAAATGTGGTGGGGTGTGGGTTGATTCGTCAATAATGGAAATGTTGGTGGGGTGTGGGTTGAATTGTCAATAATGGAAATGTAGGTGGTTGTGTGGTGTATGGTCAATAATGGAAATGTGCTGGGGTGTGGGAGTGGATGGTCAATAATGGAGATGTGGGTGGGGTGATGGGGAGGATTGTCAATAACGGAAATATAGTTGGGTGTGGGGTGTATGGTCAATAATCGTAATGTGCTGGGGTGTGGGAGTGGATGGTCAATAATGGTAATGTGGGTGGGGATAGGGGGTGGATGGTCAATAATGGAAATGTGGTGGGGTGTGGGAGTGGAAGGTCAATAATGCAAATGTGGGTGGGGTGTGGGGTTGTATGGTCAATAATGGAAATGTGGTGGGGTGTGGGTTGAATCGTCAAAAATGGAAATGTGGGTGGGCTGTGGGGCTATATGTTCAATAATGGAAATGTGGGTGGGGTGTGGGGGCGAATCGTCAATAATGGAAATGTGCGTGGGGTGTGCGGTTGTATGGTCAATAATGAAAATGTGTTGGGGAGTGGGGGTGAATTGTCAATAATGCAAATGCGGGTGGGGTGTAGAGGTGAATGTTCAGTAATGGAAATGCAGGTGAGGTGTGGGGTGGATGATCAATAAGTGATATGTGGGTGGGTTGTGGGGATGTATGGTCAATTATGGAAATGTGGGAGGTGTGTGGAGGTGGATGGTCATTAATGGAAATGTGTTGGGGAGTGGTTGTGAATTGTCAATAATGGAAATGTGGGTGGGCTGTGGGGCTATATGTTCAATAATGGAAATGTGGGTGGGGTGTGGGGGCGAATCGTCAATAATGGAAATGTGCGTGGGGTGTGGGGTTGTATGGTCAATAATGAAAATGTGTTGGGGAGTGGGGGTGAATTGTCAATAATGGAAATGTGGGTGGGGTGTAGAGGTGAATGGTCAGTAATGGAAATGCAGGTGGGGTGTGGTGTGCATGGTCAATAATGGAAATGTGCTGGGGTGTGGGAGTGGATGGTCAATAATGGAAATGTGGTTGGGGTGAGGGGGTGAATGGTCAATAATGGAATTGTGCTGGGGTGTGGGAGTGGATGGTCAATAATGGAAATGTGGGTGGGGTGAGGGGGTGGATGGTCAATAATGGAAATGTGGTGGAGTGTGGGTTGAATAGTCAATAATGGAAATGTAGGTGGGGTGTGGGGTGTATGGTCAATAATGGAAATGTGCTGGGGTGTGGGAGTGTATGGTCAATAATGGAAATGTGGGTAGGGTTAGGGGGTGGATGGTCAATAATGGAAATGTGGGTGGGGTGAGGGGGTGGATGGTCAATAATGGAAATGTGGTGGGGTGTGGGTTGAATCGTCAATAATGGAAATGTGGTGGGGTGTGGGTTGAATAGACAATAATGGAAATGTACGTGGTGTGTGTGGTGTATGGTCAATAATGGAAATGTGCTGGGGTGTGGGTTGAGTCATTAATAATGGAAATCTGGTGGGGTGTGGGGTTGTATAGTCAATAATGGAAATGTGGGTGTGGTGTGGGGTTATATGGTCAATAATGGAAATGTGGTGGGGTGTGGGTTGAATCGTCAATAATGGAACTGTAGGTGGGGTGTGGGGTGTATGGTCAATAAAGAAAATGTGCTGGGGTGTGGGAGTGGATGGTCAATAATGGAAATGTGGGTGGTGTGAGGGGGTGGATCGTCAATAATGGAAATGTGGTGGGGTGTTGGTTGAATAGACAATAATGGAAATGTGGTGGGGTGTGGGTTGAATCATCAATAATGGAAATCTGGTGGGGTGTGGGGTTGTATGGTCAATAATGGAAATGTGGTGGGGTGTGGGGGTGAATTGTCAATAATGGAAATGTGGGTGGGGTGTGGGGGGGGATGGTCAGTAATGGAAATGTGGGTGGGGTGTGGGAGTGGATGGTCAATAATGGAAATGTGGTGGGGTGTGGGTTGAATCGTCAATAATGGAAATGTAGGTGGGGTGTGGGATGTATGGTCAATAATGGAAATGTGCTGGGGTGTGGGTTGAATTGTCAATAATGAAAATGTGGGTGGGTGTGTGGTGTATGGTCAATAATGGAAATGTGCTGTGGTGTGGGAGTGGATGGTCAATAATGGAGATGTGGGTGGGTTGAGGGGGTGGATGGTCAATAACGGAAATATAGGTGGGTGTGGGGTTTATGGTCAATAATCGAAATGTGCTGGGGTGTGGGAGTGGATGGTCAATAATGGTAATGTGGGTGGGGTGAGGGGGTGGATGGTCAATAATGGAAATGTGGTGGGGTGTGGGAGTGGAAGGTCAATAATGGAAATGTGGGTGGGGTGTGGGGTTGTATGGTCAATAATGGAAATGTGGTGGGGTATGGTTTGAATCGTCAAAAATGGAAATGTGGGTGGGCTGTGGGGCTATATGTTCAATAATGGAAATGTGGGTGGGGTGCGTGGGCAAATCGTCAATAATGGAAATGTGCTTGGGGTGTGGGGTTGTATGGTCAATAATGAAAACGTGTTGGGGAGTGGGGGTAATTGTCAGTAATGGAAATGTGGGTTGGGTGTGGAGGTGAATGGTCAGTAATGGAAATGCATGTGGGGTGTGGGGCTATATGTTCAATAATGGAAATGTGGTGATGTGAGGGGTTGGATGGTCAATAATGGAAATGTGGTGGGTTGTGGGGGTGGATGTTCAATAATGTAAATGTGGGTGGGGTGTGGGGGCCAATCGTCAATAATGGAAATGTGCGTGGGGTGTGGGGTTGTATGGTCAATAATGAAAATGTGTTGGGGAGTGGGGTGAATTGTCAATAATGGAAATGTGGGTGGGATGTGGAGGTGAATGGTCAGTAATGGAAATGCATGTGGGGTGTGGGGTGGATGATCAATAAGTGATATGTGGGTGGGTTCTGTGATTGTATGGTCAATTATGGAAATGTGGGAGGGGTGTGGGGGTGGATGGTCAATAATGGAAATGTGGTGGAGTGTGGAGGTGAATGGTCATTAATGGAAATGTGTGTGGGGTGTGGGGTTGTATAGTCAATAATGGGAATGTGGGTGGAGTGTGGGGGTGAATCGTCAATAATGGAAATGTGGTCGAGTGTGATGGTGGATGGTCAATAATGGAATCGTGGGTTCGGTGTGGGGTTGTATGGTCAATAATGGAAATGTGGTGGGGTGTGGGGTTGTATAGTCAATAATGGAACTGTAGGTGGGGTGTGGTCTGTATGGTCAATAAAGGAAATGTGCTGGGGTGTGGGAGTGGATGGTGAATAATGGAAATGTGGGTGGTGTGAGGGGGTGGATCGTCAATAATGGAAATGTGGTGGGGTGTGGGTTGAATAGACAATAATGGAAATGTGGGTGGGGTGTGGGGGTGAATTGTCAATAATGGAAATGTGGTGGGGTGTGGGGGTGAATTGTCAATAATGGAAATGTGGGTGGGGTGTGGGGGTGGATGGTCAGTAATGGAAATGTGGGTGGGGTGTGGGAGTGGATGGTCAATAATGGAAATGTGGTGGGGTGTGGGTTGATTCGTCAATAATGGAAATGTTGGTGGGGTGTGGGTTGAATTGTCAATAATGGAAATGTAGGTGGTTGTGTGGTGTATGGTCAATAATGGAAATGTGCTGGGGTGTGGGAGTGGATGGTCAATAATGGAGATGTGGGTGGGGTGATGGGGAGGATTGTCAATAACGGAAATATAGGTGGGTGTGGGGTGTATGGTCAATAATCGTAATGTGCTGGGGTGTGGGAGTGGATGGTCAATAATGGTAATGTGGGTGGGGAGAGGGGGTGGATGGTCAATAATGGAAATGTGGTGGGGTGTGGGAGTGGAAGGTCAATAATGGAAATGTGGGTGGGGTGTGGGGTTGTATGGTCAATAATGGAAATGTGGTGGGGTGTGGGTTGAATCGTCAAAAATGGAAATGTGGGTGGGCTGTGGGGCTATATGTTCAATAATGGAAATGTGGGTGGGGTGTGGGGGCGAATCGTCAATAATGGAAATGTGCGTGGGGTGTGGGGTTGTATGGTCAATAATGAAAATGTGTTGGGGAGTAGGGGTGAATTGTCAATAATGGAAATGTGGGTGGGGTGTAGAGGTGAATGGTCAGTAATGGAAATGCAGGTGGGGTGTGGGGTGGATGATCAATAAGTGATATGTGGGTGGGTTGTGGGGTTGTATGGTCAATTATGGAAATGTGGGAGGGGTGAGGGGGTGGATGGTCAATTATGGAAATGTAGGTGGGGTGTGGAGGTGGATGGTCAATAATGGAAATGTGGTGGGGTGTGGGTTGAATCGTCAATAATGGAAATGTGGTGGGGTGTGGGTTGAATAGACAATAATGGAAATGTAGGTGGTGTGTGTGGTGTATGGTCAATAATGGAAATGTGCTGGGGTGTGGGTTGAGTCATTAATAATGGAAATCTGGTGGGGTGTGGGGTTGTATAGTCAATAATGGAAATGTGGGTGTGGTGTGGGGTTATATGGTCAATAATGGAAATGTGGTGGGGTGTGGGTTGAATCGTCAATAATGGAACTGTAGGTGGGGTGTGGGGTGTATGGTCAATAAAGAAAATGTGCTGGGGTGTGGGAGTGGATGGTCAATAATGGAAATGTGGGTGGTGTGAGGGGGTGGATCGTCAATAATGGAAATGTGGTGGGGTGTTGGTTGAATAGACAATAATGGAAATGTGGTGGGGTGTGGGTTGAATCATCAATAATGGAAATCTGGTGGGGTGTGGGGTTGTATGGTCAATAATGGAAATGTGGTGGGGTGTGGGGGTGAATTGTCAATAATGGAAATGTGGGTGGGGTGTGGGGGTGGATGGTCAGTAATGGAAATGTGGGTGGGGTGTGGGAGTGGATGGTCAATAATGGAAATGTGGTGGGGTGTGGGTTGAATCGTCAATAATGGAAATGTAGGTGGGGTGTGGGATGTATGGTCAATAATGGAAATGTGCTGGGGTGTGGGTTGAATTGTCAATAATGAAAATGTGGGTGGGTGTGTGGTGTATGGTCAATAATGGAAATGTGCTGTGGTGTGGGAGTGGATGGTCAATAATGGAGATGTGGGTGGGTTGAGGGGGTGGATGGTCAATAACGGAAATATAGGTGGGTGTGGGGTTTATGGTCAATAATCGAAATGTGCTGGGGTGTGGGAGTGGATGGTCAATAATGGTAATGTGGGTGGGGTGAGGGGGTGGATGGTCAATAATGGAAATGTGGTGGGGTGTGGGAGTGGAAGGTCAATAATGGAAATGTGGGTGGGGTGTGGGGTTGTATGGTCAATAATGGAAATGTGGTGGGGTATGGTTTGAATCGTCAAAAATGGAAATGTGGGTGGGCTGTGGGGCTATATGTTCAATAATGGAAATGTGGGTGGGGTGCGTGGGCAAATCGTCAATAATGGAAATGTGCTTGGGGTGTGGGGTTGTATGGTCAATAATGAAAACGTGTTGGGGAGTGGGGGTAATTGTCAGTAATGGAAATGTGGGTTGGGTGTGGAGGTGAATGGTCAGTAATGGAAATGCATGTGGGGTGTGGGGCTATATGTTCAATAATGGAAATGTGGTGATGTGAGGGGTTGGATGGTCAATAATGGAAATGTGGTGGGTTGTGGGGGTGGATGTTCAATAATGTAAATGTGGGTGGGGTGTGGGGGCCAATCGTCAATAATGGAAATGTGCGTGGGGTGTGGGGTTGTATGGTCAATAATGAAAATGTGTTGGGGAGTGGGGTGAATTGTCAATAATGGAAATGTGGGTGGGATGTGGAGGTGAATGGTCAGTAATGGAAATGCATGTGGGGTGTGGGGTGGATGATCAATAAGTGATATGTGGGTGGGTTCTGTGATTGTATGGTCAATTATGGAAATGTGGGAGGGGTGTGGGGGTGGATGGTCAATAATGGAAATGTGGTGGAGTGTGGAGGTGAATGGTCATTAATGGAAATGTGTGTGGGGTGTGGGGTTGTATAGTCAATAATGGGAATGTGGGTGGAGTGTGGGGGTGAATCGTCAATAATGGAAATGTGGTCGAGTGTGATGGTGGATGGTCAATAATGGAATCGTGGGTTGGGTGTGGGGTTGTATGGTCAATAATGGAAATGTGGTGGGGTGTGGGGTTGTATAGTCAATAATGGAACTGTAGGTGGGGTGTGGTCTGTATGGTCAATAAAGGAAATGTGCTGGGGTGTGGGAGTGGATGGTGAATAATGGAAATGTGGGTGGTGTGAGGGGGTGGATCGTCAATAATGGAAATGTGGTGGGGTGTGGGTTGAATAGACAATAATGGAAATGTGGGTGGGGTGTGGGGGTGAATTGTCAATAATGGAAATGTGGTGGGGTGTGGGGGTGAATTGTCAATAATGGAAATGTGGGTGGGGTGTGGGGGTGGATGGTCAGTAATGGAAATGTGGGTGGGGTGTGGGAGTGGATGGTCAATAATGGAAATGTGGTGGGGTGTGGGTTGATTCGTCAATAATGGAAATGTTGGTGGGGTGTGGGTTGAATTGTCAATAATGGAAATGTAGGTGGTTGTGTGGTGTATGGTCAATAATGGAAATGTGCTGGGGTGTGGGAGTGGATGGTCAATAATGGAGATGTGGGTGGGGTGATGGGGAGGATTGTCAATAACGGAAATATAGGTGGGTGTGGGGTGTATGGTCAATAATCGTAATGTGCTGGGGTGTGGGAGTGGATGG
This sequence comes from Hemitrygon akajei, assembly GCF_048418815.1. Taxonomy (NCBI): domain Eukaryota; kingdom Metazoa; phylum Chordata; class Chondrichthyes; order Myliobatiformes; family Dasyatidae; genus Hemitrygon; species Hemitrygon akajei. The sequence goes on from NC_133127.1 coordinate 112,479,233, forward strand.
TCAATAATGGTAATGTGGGTGGGGAGAGGGGGTGGATGGTCAATAATGGAAATGTGGTGGGGTGTGGGAGTGGAAGGTCAATAATGGAAATGTGGGTGGGGTGTGGGGTTGTATGGTCAATAATGGAAATGTGGTGGGGTGTGGGTTGAATCGTCAAAAATGGAAATGTGGGTGGGCTGTGGGGCTATATGTTCAATAATGGAAATGTGGGTGGGGTGTGGGGGCGAATCGTCAATAATGGAAATGTGCGTGGGGTGTGGGGTTGTATGGTCAATAATGAAAATGTGTTGGGGAGTAGGGGTGAATTGTCAATAATGGAAATGTGGGTGGGGTGTAGAGGTGAATGGTCAGTAATGGAAATGCAGGTGGGGTGTGGGGTGGATGATCAATAAGTGATATGTGGGTGGGTTGTGGGGTTGTATGGTCAATTATGGAAATGTGGGAGGGGTGAGGGGGTGGATGGTCAATTATGGAAATGTAGGTGGGGTGTGGAGGTGGATGGTCATTAATGGAAATGTGTTGGGGAGTGGTGGTGAATTGTCAATAATGGAAATGTGGGTGGGGTGTGGGGTTGTATGGTCAATAATGGAAATGTGGGTGGAGTGTGGGGGTGAATCGTCAATAATAGAAATGTGGTCGGGTGTGAGGGTGGATGGTCAATAATGGAAATGTGGTGGGGTGAGGGGGCGGATGGTCAATAATGGAAATGTGTGGGGTGTGGGGGTGAATCTTCAATAGTGGAAATGTGGGTGGGGTGTGGGTTGAGTCATCAATAATGGAAATCTGGTGGAGTGTGGGGTTGTATAGTCAATAAAGGAAATGTGGGTGTGGTGTGGGTTTGTATGGTCAATAATGGAAATGTGGTGGGGTGTGGGGTTATATGGTCAATAATGAAAATGTGTTGGGGAGTGCGGGTGAATTGTCAATAATGGATATGTGGGTGGGGTGTGGAGGTGAATGGTCAGTAATGGAAATGTGGGTGGGGTGTGGGGTTGTATGGTCAATAATAGAAATGTGGTGGGGTGAGGGGTGGATGATCAATAAGTGAAATGTGGGTGGGTTGTGGGGTTGTATGGTTAATTATGGAAATGTGGGAGGGGTGTGGGGGTGAATGGTCAATAATGGAAATGTAGGTGCAGTGTGGGTTGAATCGTCTATAATGGAAATGTGGTCAGGTGTGAGGGTGGATGGTCAATAATGGAATTGCGGGTTGGGTGTGGGGTTGTATGGTCAATAATAGAAATGAGGTGGGGTGAGGGGTGGATGGTCAATAATGGAAATGTGGGGGGTGTGGGGGTGAATCATCAATAATGGAAATGTGGGTGGGGTGTGGGTTGAGTCATCAATACTGGAAATCTGGTGGGGTGTGGGGTTGTCTGGACAATAATGGAAATGTGGTGGGGTGTGGGGGTGAATCGTAAATGATGAAAATGTGGGTGGGGTGTGGGGGTGGATGGTCAGTAATGGAAATGTGGGTGGGGTCTGGGGGTGGATGTTCAATAATGGAAATGTGGTGGGGTGTGGGTTGAATCGTCAATAATGGAAATGTAGGTGGGGTGTGGGGTGTATGGACAATAATGGAAATGTGCTGCGGTGTGTGTTGAATTGTCAATAATGGAAATGTAGGTGGGTGTGTGGTGTATGGTCAATAATCGAAATGTGCTGGGGTGTGGGAGTGGATGGTCAATAATGGAGATGTGGGTGGGGTGAGGGTGTGGATGGTCAATAAAGGAAATATGGTGGGGTGTGGGTTGAATTGTCAATAATGGAAATGTAGGTGGGTGTGGGGTGTATGGTCAATAATCGAAATGTGCTGGGGTGTGGGAGTGGATGGTCAATAATGGTAATGTGGGTGGGGTGAGGGGGTGGATGGTCAATAATGGAAATGTGGTGGGGTGTGGGAGTGGAAGGTCAATAATGGAAATGTGGGTGGGGTGAGGGGTTGTATGGTCAATAATGGAAATGTGGTGGTGTGTGGGTTGAATCGTCAATAATGTAAATGTGGGTGGGGTGTGGGGCTATATGTTCAATAATGGAAATGTGGTGGTGTGAGGGGTTGGATGGTCAATAATGGAAATATGGTGGGTTGTGAGGGGAGGATGGTCAATAATGGAAATGTGGGTGGGGTGTGGGGGCGAATCTTCAATAATGGAAATCTGCTTGGGGTGTGGGGTTGTATGGTCAATAATGAAAATGTGTTGGGGAGTGGGGGTGAATTGTCAATAATGGATATATGGGTGGGGTCTGGGGGTGGATGGTCAATAATGGAAATGTGGTGGGGTGTGGGTTGAATCATCAATAATGGAAATGTAGGTGCGTGTGGGGTGTATGGTCAATAATCAAAATGTGCTGGGGTGTGGGAGTGGATGGTCAATAATGGAAATGTGGGTGGGGTGTGGAGGTGAATGGTCAGTAATGGAAATGCAGGTGGGGTGTGGGGTGGATGATCAATAAGTGATATGTGTGTGGGTTGTGGGGTTGTATGGTCAATTATGGAAATGTGGGAGGGGTGTTTGGGTGGATGGTCAATTATGGAAATGTAGGTGGGGTGTGGGGGTGGATGGTCAATAATGGAAATGTGGTGGAGTGTGGAGGTGGATCGTCATTAATGGAAATGGGTGTGGGGTGTGGGGTTGTATGGTCCATAATGGAAATGTGGGTTGAGTGTGGGGGTGACTCGTCAATAATGGAAATGTGGTCCGGTGTGAGGGTGGATGGTCAATAATGGAATTGTGGGTTGGGTGTGGGGTTGTATGGTCAATAATGGAAATGTGGTGGGGTGAGGGGGTGGATGGTCAATAATGGAAATGTGGGGGGTGTGGGGGTGAATCGTCAATAATGGAAATGTGGGGGGGGGTGTGGGTTGAGTCATCAATAATGGATCTGTAGGTGGTGTGTGGTGTGCATGGTCAATAATGGAAATGTGCTGGGGTGTGGGAGTGGATGGTCAATAATGGAAATGTGGGTGGGGTGAGGGGGTGAATGGTCAATAATGGAAATGTGCTGGGGTGTGGGAGTGGATGGTCAATAATGGAAATGTGGGTGGGGTGAGGGGGTGGATGGTCAATAATGGAAATGTGGTGGGGTGTGGGTTGAATAGTCAATAATGGAAATGTAGGTGGGGTGTGGGGTGTATGGTCAATAATGGAAATGTGCTGGGGTGTGGGAGTGTATGGTCAATAATGGAAATGTGGGTGGGGTGAGGGGGTGGATGGTCAATAATGGAAATGTGGTGGGGTGTGGGTTGAATAGTCAATAATGGAAATGTGCTGGGGTGTGGGAGTGTATGGTCAATAATGGAAATATGGGTAGGGTTAGGGGGTGGATGGTCAATAATGGAAATGTGGGTGGGGTGAGGGGGTGGATGGTCAATAATGGAAATGTGGTGGGGTGTGGGTTGAATCGTCAATAATGGAAATGTGGTGGGGTGTGGGTTGAATAGACAATAATGGAAATGTAGGTGGTGTGTGTGGTGTATGGTCAATAATGGAAATGTGCTGGGGTGTGGGAGTGGATGGTCAATAATGGAAATGTGGGTGGGGTGTGGGTTGAATCGTCAATAATGGAAATGTACGTGGGGTGTGGGGTGTATGGTCAATAATGGAAATGTGGGTGGGGTGAGGGGGTGGATGGTCAATAATGGAAATGTGGTGGGGTGTGGGTTGAATCATCAATAATGGAAATGTAGGTGGGGTGTGGGGTGTATGATCAATAATGGAAATGTGCTGGGGTGTGGGTTGAATCATCAATAATGGAAATGTGGTGTGGTGTGGGAGTGGATGGTCAATAATGGTAATGTGGGTGGGGTGAGGGGGTGGATGGTCAATAATGGAAATGTTGGGGGGTGTGGGTTGAATAGACAATAATGGATATGTATGTGGTGTGTGGGGTGTATGGTCAATAATGGAAATGTGCTGGGGTGTGGGAGTGGGTGGTCAATAATGGAAATGTGGTTGGGGTGAGGGGGTGGATGGTCAATATTGGAAATGTGGTGGGGTGTGGGTTGAATCATCAATAATGGAAATCTGGTTGGGTGTGGGGTTGTATAGTCAATAATGGAAATGTGGTTGTGGTGTGGGGTTTTATGGTCAATAAATTAAATGTGGTGGGGTGTGGGGGTGAATCGTAAATAATGAAAATGTGGGTGGGGTGTGGGGGTGGATGGTCAGTAATGGAAATGTGGGTGGGGTCTGGGGGTGGATGTTCAATAATGGAAATGTGGTGGGTTGTGGGTTGAATCGTCAATAATGGAAATGTAGGTGGGGTGTGGGGTGTATGGACAATAATGGAAATGTGCTGGGGTGTGTGTTGAATTGTCAATAATGGAAATGTAGGTGGGTGTGTGGTGTATGGTCAATAATCGAAATGTGCTGGGGTGTGGGAGTGGATGGTCAATAATGGTAATGTGGGTGGGGTCTGGGGGTGGATGGTCAATAATGGAAATGTGGTGGGGTGTGGGAGTGGAAGGTCAATAATGGAAATGTGGGTGGGGTGAGGGGTTGTATGGTCAATAATGGAAATGTGGTGGGGTGTGGGTTGAATCGTCAATAATGGAAATGTGGGTGGGGTGTGGGGCTATATGTTCAATAATGGAAATGTGGTGGTGTGAGGGGTTGGATGGTCAATAATGGAAATGTGGTGGGTTGTGAGGGGAGGATGGTCAATAATGGAAATGTGGGTGGGGTGTGGGGGCGAATCGTCAATAATGGAAATGTGCTTGGGGTGTGGGGTTGTATGGTCAATAATGAAAATGAGTTGGGGAGTGGGGGTGAATTGTCAATAATGGAAATGTGGGTGGGGTCTGGGGGTGGATGGTCAATAATGGAAATGTGGTGGGGTGTGGGAGTGGATGGTCAATAATGGAAATGTGGGTGGGGTGTGGAGGTGAATGGTCAGTAATGGAAATGCAGGTGGGGTGTGGGGTGGATGATCAATAAGTGATATGTGTGTGGGTTGTGGGGTGTATGGTCAATTATGGAAATGTGGGAGGGGTGTGGGGGTGGATGGTCAATAATGGAAATGTGGTGGAGTGTGGAGGTGGATCGTCATTAATGGAAATGGGTGTAGGGTGTGGGGTTGTATGGTCAATAATGGAAATGTGGGTTGAGTGTGGGGGTGACTCGTCAATAATGGAAATGTGGTCCGGTGTGAGGGTGGATGGTCAATACTGGAATTGTGGGTTGGGTGTGGGGTTGTATGGTCAATAATGGAAATGTGGTGGGGTGAGGGGGTGGATGGTCAATAATGGGAATGTGGGGGGTGTGGGGGTGAATCGTCAATAATGGAAATGTGGGGGGGGTGTGGGTTGAGTCATCAATAATGGAACTGTAGGTGGTGTGTGGTGTGCATGGTCAGTAATGGAAATGTGCTGCGGTGTGGGAGTGGATGGTCAATAATGGAAATGTGGGTGGGGTGAGGGGGTGAATGGTCAATAATAGAAATGTGCTGGGGTGTGGGAGTGGATAGTCAATAATGGAAATGTAGGTGGGGTGTGGGGTGTATGGTCAATAATGGAAATGTGCTGGGGTGTGGGAGTGTATGGTCAATAATGGAAATGTGGGTAGGGTGAGGGGGTGGATGGTCAATAATGGAAATGTGGTGGGGTGTGGGTTGAATAGTCAATAATGGAAATGTAGGTGGGGTGTGGGGTGTATCGTCAATAATGGAAATGTGGGAGGGGTGTTTGGGTGGATGGTCAATTATGGAAATGTAGGTGGGGTGTGGGGGTGGATGGTCAATAATGGAAATGTGGTGGAGTGTGGAGGTGGATCGTCATTAATGGAAATGGGTGTGGGGTGTGGGGTTGTATGGTCCATAATGGAAATGTGGGTTGAGTGTGGGGGTGACTCGTCAATAATGGAAATGTGGTCCGGTGTGAGGGTGGATGGTCAATAATGGAATTGTGGGTTGGGTGTGGGGTTGTATGGTCAATAATGGAAATGTGGTGGGGTGAGGGGGTGGATGGTCAATAATGGAAATGTGGGGGGTGTGGGGGTGAATCGTCAATAATGGAAATGTGGGGGGGGGTGTGGGTTGAGTCATCAATAATGGATCTGTAGGTGGTGTGTGGTGTGCATGGTCAATAATGGAAATGTGCTGGGGTGTGGGAGTGGATGGTCAATAATGGAAATGTGGGTGGGGTGAGGGGGTGAATGGTCAATAATGGAAATGTGCTGGGGTGTGGGAGTGGATGGTCAATAATGGAAATGTGGGTGGGGTGAGGGGGTGGATGGTCAATAATGGAAATGTGGTGGGGTGTGGGTTGAATAGTCAATAATGGAAATGTAGGTGGGGTGTGGGGTGTATGGTCAATAATGGAAATGTGCTGGGGTGTGGGAGTGTATGGTCAATAATGGAAATGTGGGTGGGGTGAGGGGGTGGATGGTCAATAATGGAAATGTGGTGGGGTGTGGGTTGAATAGTCAATAATGGAAATGTGCTGGGGTGTGGGAGTGTATGGTCAATAATGGAAATGTGGGTAGGGTTAGGGGGTGGATGGTCAATAATGGAAATGTGGGTGGGGTGAGGGGGTGGATGGTCAATAATGGAAATGTGGTGGGGTGTGGGTTGAATCGTCAATAATGGAAATGTGGTGGGGTGTGGGTTGAATAGACAATAATGGAAATGTAGGTGGTGTGTGTGGTGTATGGTCAATAATGGAAATGTGCTGGGGTGTGGGAGTGGATGGTCAATAATGGAAATGTGGGTGGGGTGTGGGTTGAATCGTCAATAATGGAAATGTACGTGGGGTGTGGGGTGTATGGTCAATAATGGAAATGTGGGTGGGGTGAGGGGGTGGATGGTCAATAATGGAAATGTGGTGGGGTGTGGGTTGAATCATCAATAATGGAAATGTAGGTGGGGTGTGGGGTGTATGATCAATAATGGAAATGTGCTGGGGTGTGGGTTGAATCATCAATAATGGAAATGTGGTGTGGTGTGGGAGTGGATGGTCAATAATGGTAATGTGGGTGGGGTGAGGGGGTGGATGGTCAATAATGGAAATGTTGGGGGGTGTGGGTTGAATAGACAATAATGGATATGTATGTGGTGTGTGGGGTGTATGGTCAATAATGGAAATGTGCTGGGGTGTGGGAGTGGGTGGTCAATAATGGAAATGTGGGTGGGGTGAGGGGGTGGATGGTCAATATTGGAAATGTGGTGGGGTGTGGGTTGAATCATCAATAATGGAAATCTGGTTGGGTGTGGGGTTGTATAGTCAATAATGGAAATGTGGTTGTGGTGTGGGGTTTTATGGTCAATAAATTAAATGTGGTGGGGTGTGGGGGTGAATCGTAAATAATGAAAATGTGGGTGGGGTGTGGGGGTGGATGGTCAGTAATGGAAATGTGGGTGGGGTCTGGGGGTGGATGTTCAATAATGGAAATGTGGTGGGTTGTGGGTTGAATCGTCAATAATGGAAATGTAGGTGGGGTGTGGGGTGTATGGACAATAATGGAAATGTGCTGGGGTGTGTGTTGAATTGTCAATAATGGAAATGTAGGTGGGTGTGTGGTGTATGGTCAATAATCGAAATGTGCTGGGGTGTGGGAGTGGATGGTCAATAATGGTAATGTGGGTGGGGTCTGGGGGTGGATGGTCAATAATGGAAATGTGGTGGGGTGTGGGAGTGGAAGGTCAATAATGGAAATGTGGGTGGGGTGAGGGGTTGTATGGTCAATAATGGAAATGTGGTGGGGTGTGGGTTGAATCGTCAATAATGGAAATGTGGGTGGGGTGTGGGGCTATATGTTCAATAATGGAAATGTGGTGGTGTGAGGGGTTGGATGGTCAATAATGGAAATGTGGTGGGTTGTGAGGGGAGGATGGTCAATAATGGAAATGTGGGTGGGGTGTGGGGGCGAATCGTCAATAATGGAAATGTGCTTGGGGTGTGGGGTTGTATGGTCAATAATGAAAATGAGTTGGGGAGTGGGGGTGAATTGTCAATAATGGAAATGTGGGTGGGGTCTGGGGGTGGATGGTCAATAATGGAAATGTGGTGGGGTGTGGGAGTGGATGGTCAATAATGGAAATGTGGGTGGGGTGTGGAGGTGAATGGTCAGTAATGGAAATGCAGGTGGGGTGTGGGGTGGATGATCAATAAGTGATATGTGTGTGGGTTGTGGGGTGTATGGTCAATTATGGAAATGTGGGAGGGGTGTGGGGGTGGATGGTCAATAATGGAAATGTGGTGGAGTGTGGAGGTGGATCGTCATTAATGGAAATGGGTGTAGGGTGTGGGGTTGTATGGTCAATAATGGAAATGTGGGTTGAGTGTGGGGGTGACTCGTCAATAATGGAAATGTGGTCCGGTGTGAGGGTGGATGGTCAATACTGGAATTGTGGGTTGGGTGTGGGGTTGTATGGTCAATAATGGAAATGTGGTGGGGTGAGGGGGTGGATGGTCAATAATGGGAATGTGGGGGGGTGTGGGGGTGAATCGTCAATAATGGAAATGTGGGGGGGGTGTGGGTTGAGTCATCAATAATGGAACTGTAGGTGGTGTGTGGTGTGCATGGTCAGTAATGGAAATGTGCTGCGGTGTGGGAGTGGATGGTCAATAATGGAAATGTGGGTGGGGTGAGGGGGTGAATGGTCAATAATAGAAATGTGCTGGGGTGTGGGAGTGGATAGTCAATAATGGAAATGTAGGTGGGGTGTGGGGTGTATGGTCAATAATGGAAATGTGCTGGGGTGTGGGAGTGTATGGTCAATAATGGAAATGTGGGTAGGGTTAGGGGGTGGATGGTCAATAATGGAAATGTGGTGGGGTGTGGGTTGAATAGTCAATAATGGAAATGTAGGTGGGGTGTGGGGTGTATCGTCAATAATGGAAATGTGATGGGGTATGGGAGTGTATGGTCAATAATGGAAATGTGGGTAGGGTTAGGGGGTGGATGGTCAATAATGGAAATGTGGGTGGGGTGAGGGGGTGGATGGTCAATAATGGAAATGTGGTGGGGTGTGGGTTGAATCGTCAATAATGGAAATGTGGTGGGGTGTGGGTTGAATAGACAATAATGGAAATGTAGGTGGTGTGTGTGGTGTATGGTCAATAATGGAAATGTGCTGGGGTGTGGGAGTGGATGGTGAATAATAGAAATGTGGGTGGGGTGTGGGTTGAATCGTCAATAATGGAAATGTAGGTGGGGTGTGGGGTGTATGGTCAATAATGGAAATGTGGGTGGGGTGAGGGGGTGGATGGTCAATAATGGAAATGTGGTGGGGTGTGGGTTGAATCATCAATAATGGAAATGTAGGTGGGGTGTGGGGTGTATGATCAATAATGGAAATGTGCTGGGGTGTGGGTTGAATCATCAATCATGGAAATGTGGTGGGGTGTGGGAGTGGATGGTCAATAATGGTAATGTGGGTGGGGTGAGGGGGTGGATGGTCAATAATGGAAATGTTGGGGGGTGTGGGTTGAATAGACAATAATGGATATGTTGGTGGTGTGTGGGGTGTATGGTCAATAATGGAAATGTGGTGGGGTGAGGGGGTGGATGGTCAATAATGGAAATGTGTGGGGTGTGGGGGTGAATCTTCAATAGTGGAAATGTGGGTGGGGTGTGGGTTGAGTCATCAATAATGGAAATCTGGTGGAGTGTGGGGTTGTATAGTCAATAAAGGAAATGTGGGTGTGGTGTGGGTTTGTATGGTCAATAATGGAAATGTGGTGGGGTGTGGGGTTATATGGTCAATAATGAAAATGTGTTGGGGAGTGCGGGTGAATTATCAATAATGGATATGTGGGTGGGGTGTGGAGGTGAATGGTCAGTAATGGAAATGTGGGTGGGGTGTGGGGTTGTATGGTCAATAATAGAAATGTGGTGGGGTGAGGGGTTGATGATCAATAAGTGAAATGTGGGTGGGTTGTGGGGTTGTATGGTTAATTATGGAAATGTGGGAGGGGTGTGGGGGTGAATGGTCAATAATGGAAATGTAGGTGCAGTGTGGGTTGAATCGTCTATAATGGAAATGTGTGTGCGGTGTGGGGTTGGATGGTCAATAATTGAAATGTGGGTGGTGTGTGGGGGTTAATCGTCAATAATGGAAATGTGGTCAGGTGTGAGGGTGGATGGTCAATAATGGAATTGCGGGTTGGGTGTGGGGTTGTATGGTCAATAATGGAAATGTGGTGGGGTGTGGGGTTATATGGTCAATAATGAAAATGTGTTGGGGAGTGCGGGTGAATTATCAATAATGGATATGTGGGTGGGGTGTGGAGGTGAATGGTCAGTAATGGAAATGTGGGTGGGGTGTGGGGTTGTATGGTCAATAATAGAAATGTGGTGGGGTGAGGGGTTGATGATCAATAAGTGAAATGTGGGTGGGTTGTGGGGTTGTATGGTTAATTATGGAAATGTGGGAGGGGTGTGGGGGTGAATGGTCAATAATGGAAATGTAGGTGCAGTGTGGGTTGAATCGTCTATAATGGAAATGTGTGTGCGGTGTGGGGTTGGATGGTCAATAATTGAAATGTGGGTGGTGTGTGGGGGTTAATCGTCAATAATGGAAATGTGGTCAGGTGTGAGGGTGGATGGTCAATAATGGAATTGCGGGTTGGGTGTGGGGTTGTATGGTCAATAATAGAAATGTGGTGGGGTGAGGGGTGGATGGTCAATAATGGAAATGTGGGGGGTGTGGGGGTGAATCATCAATAATGGAAATGTGGGTGGGGTGTGGGTTGAGTCATCAATACTGGAAATCTGGTGGGGTGTGGGGTTGTCTGGACAATAATGGAAATGTGGTGGGGTGTGGGGGTGAATCGTAAATAATGAAAATGTGGGTGGGGTGTGGGGGTGGATGGTCAGTAATGGAAATGTGGGTGGGGTCTGGGGGTGGATGTTCAATAATGGAAATGTGGTGGGGTGTGGGTTGAATCGTCAATAATGGAAATGTGGGTGGGGTGTGGGGTGTATGGACAATAATGGAAATGTGCTGCGGTGTGTGTTGAATTGTCAATAATGGAAATGTAGGTGGGTGTGTGGTGTATGGTCAATAATGGAAATGTGCTGGGGTGTGGGAGTGGATGGTCAATAATGGAGATGTGGGTGGGGTGAGGGTGTGGATGGTCAATAAAGGAAATATGGTGGGGTGTGGGTTGAATTGTCAATAATGGAAATGTAGGTGGGTGTGGGGTGTATGGTCAATAATCGAAATGTGCTGGGGTGTGGGAGTGGATGGTCAATAATGGTAATGTGGGTGGGGTGAGGGGGTGGATGGTCAATAATGGAAATGTGGTGGGGTGTGGGAGTGGAAGGTCAATAATGGAAATGTGGGTGGGGTGAGGGGTTGTATGGTCAATAATGGAAATGTGGTGGGGTGTGGGTTGAATCGTCAATAATGTAAATGTGGGTGGGGTGTGGGGCTATATGTTCAATAATGGAAATGTGGTGGGTTGTGAGGGGAGGATGGTCAATAATGGAAATGTGGGTGGGGTGTGGGGGCGAATCTTCAATAATGGAAATCTGCTTGGGGTGTGGGGTTGTATGGTCAATAATGAAAATGTGTTGGGGAGTGGGGGTGAATTGTCAATAATGGATATATGGGTGGGGTCTGGGGGTGGATGGTCAATAATGGAAATGTGGTGGGGTGTGGGTTGAATCATCAATAATGGAAATGTAGGTGCGTGTGGGGTGTATGGTCAATAATCAAAATGTGCTGGGGTGTGGGAGTGGATGGTCAATAATGGAAATGTGGGTGGGGTGTGGAGGTGAATGGTCAGTAATGGAAATGCAGGTGGGGTGTGGGGTGGATGATCAATAAGTGATATGTGTGTGGGTTGTGGGGTTGTATGGTCAATTATGGAAATGTGGGAGGGGTGTTTGGGTGGATGGTCAATTATGGAAATGTAGGTGGGGTGTGGGGGTGGATGGTCAATAATGGAAATGTGGTGGAGTGTGGAGGTGGATCGTCATTAATGGAAATGGGTGTGGGGTGTGGGGTTGTATGGTCCATAATGGAAATGTGGGTTGAGTGTGGGGGTGACTCGTCAATAATGGAAATGTGGTCCGGTGTGAGGGTGGATGGTCAATAATGGAATTGTGGGTTGGGTGTGGGGTTGTATGGTCAATAATGGAAATGTGGTGGGGTGAGGGGGTGGATGGTCAATAATGGAAATGTGGGGGGTGTGGGGGTGAATCGTCAATAATGGAAATGTGGGGGGGGGTGTGGGTTGAGTCATCAATAATGGATCTGTAGGTGGTGTGTGGTGTGCATGGTCAATAATGGAAATGTGCTGGGGTGTGGGAGTGGATGGTCAATAATGGAAATGTGGGTGGGGTGAGGGGGTGAATGGTCAATAATGGAAATGTGCTGGGGTGTGGGAGTGGATGGTCAATAATGGAAATGTGGGTGGGGTGAGGGGGTGGATGGTCAATAATGGAAATGTGGTGGGGTGTGGGTTGAATAGTCAATAATGGAAATGTAGGTGGGGTGTGGGGTGTATGGTCAATAATGGAAATGTGCTGGGGTGTGGGAGTGTATGGTCAATAATGGAAATGTGGGTGGGGTGAGGGGGTGGATGGTCAATAATGGAAATGTGGTGGGGTGTGGGTTGAATAGTCAATAATGGAAATGTGCTGGGGTGTGGGAGTGTATGGTCAATAATGGAAATGTGGGTAGGGTTAGGGGGTGGATGGTCAATAATGGAAATGTGGGTGGGGTGAGGGGGTGGATGGTCAATAATGGAAATGTGGTGGGGTGTGGGTTGAATCGTCAATAATGGAAATGTGGTGGGGTGTGGGTTGAATAGACAATAATGGAAATGTAGGTGGTGTGTGTGGTGTATGGTCAATAATGGAAATGTGCTGGGGTGTGGGAGTGGATGGTCAATAATGGAAATGTGGGTGGGGTGTGGGTTGAATCGTCAATAATGGAAATGTACGTGGGGTGTGGGGTGTATGGTCAATAATGGAAATGTGGGTGGGGTGAGGGGGTGGATGGTCAATAATGGAAATGTGGTGGGGTGTGGGTTGAATCATCAATAATGGAAATGTAGGTGGGGTGTGGGGTGTATGATCAATAATGGAAATGTGCTGGGGTGTGGGTTGAATCATCAATAATGGAAATGTGGTGTGGTGTGGGAGTGGATGGTCAATAATGGTAATGTGGGTGGGGTGAGGGGGTGGATGGTCAATAATGGAAATGTTGGGGGGTGTGGGTTGAATAGACAATAATGGATATGTATGTGGTGTGTGGGGTGTATGGTCAATAATGGAAATGTGCTGGGGTGTGGGAGTGGGTGGTCAATAATGGAAATGTGGGTGGGGTGAGGGGGTGGATGGTCAATATTGGAAATGTGGTGGGGTGTGGGTTGAATCATCAATAATGGAAATCTGGTTGGGTGTGGGGTTGTATAGTCAATAATGGAAATGTGGTTGTGGTGTGGGGTTTTATGGTCAATAAATTAAATGTGGTGGGGTGTGGGGGTGAATCGTAAATAATGAAAATGTGGGTGGGGTGTGGGGGTGGATGGTCAGTAATGGAAATGTGGGTGGGGTCTGGGGGTGGATGTTCAATAATGGAAATGTGGTGGGTTGTGGGTTGAATCGTCAATAATGGAAATGTAGGTGGGGTGTGGGGTGTATGGACAATAATGGAAATGTGCTGGGGTGTGTGTTGAATTGTCAATAATGGAAATGTAGGTGGGTGTGTGGTGTATGGTCAATAATCGAAATGTGCTGGGGTGTGGGAGTGGATGGTCAATAATGGTAATGTGGGTGGGTTGAGGGGGTGGATGGTCAATAATGGAAATGTGGTGGGGTGTGGGAGTGGAAGGTCAATAATGGAAATGTGGGTGGGGTGAGGGGTTGTATGGTCAATAATGGAAATGTGGTGGGGTGTGGGTTGAATCGTCAATAATGGAAATGTGGGTGGGGTGTGGGGCTATATGTTCAATAATGGAAATGTGGTGGTGTGAGGGGTTGAATGGTCAATAATGGAAATGTGATGGGTTGTGAGGGGAGGATGGTCAATAATGGAAATGTGGGTGGGGTGTGGGGGCGAATCGTCAATAATGGAAATGTGCTTGGGGTGTGGGGTTGTATGGTCAATAATGAAAATGAGTTGGGGAGTGGGGGTGAATTGTCAATAATGGAAATGTGGGTGGGGTCTGGGGGTGGATGGTCAATAATGGAAATGTGGTGGGGTGTGGGAGTGGATGGTCAATAATGGAAATGTGGGTGGGGTGTGGAGGTGAATGGTCAGTAATGGAAATGCAGGTGGGGTGTGGGGTGGATGATCAATAAGTGATATGTGTGTGGGTTGTGGGGTTGTATGGTCAATTATGGAAATGTGGGAGGGGTGTGGGGGTGGATGGTCAATAATGGAAATGTGGTGGAGTGTGGAGGTGGATCGTCATTAATGGAAATGGGTGTAGGGTGTGGGGTTGTATGGTCAATAATGGAAATGTGGGTTGAGTGTGGGGGTGACTCGTCAATAATGGAAATGTGGTGGGGTGAGGGGGTGGATGGTCAATAATGGGAATGTGGGGGGTGTGGGGGTGAATCGTCAATAATGGAAATGTGGGGGGGGTGTGGGTTGAGTCATCAATAATGGAACTGTAGGTGGTGTGTGGTGTGCATGGTCAATAATGGAAATGTGCTGCGGTGTGGGAGTGGATGGTCAATAATGGAAATGTGGGTGGGGTGAGGGGGTGAATGGTCAATAATAGAAATGTGCTGGGGTGTGGGAGTGGATAGTCAATAATGGAAATGTAGGTGGGGTGTGGGGTGTATGGTCAATAATGGAAATGTGCTGGGGTGTGGGAGTGTATGGTCAATAATGGAAATGTGGGTAGGGTGAGGGGGTGGATGGTCAATAATGGAAATGTGGTGGGGTGTGGGTTGAATAGTCAATAATGGAAATGTAGGTGGGGTGTGGGGTGTATCGTCAATAATGGAAATGTGATGGGGTGTGGGAGTGTATGGTCAATAATGGAAATGTGGGTAGGGTTAGGGGGTGGATGGTCAATAATGGAAATGTGGGTGGGGTGAGGGGGTGGATGGTCAATAATGGAAATGTGGTGGGGTGTGGGTTGAATCGTCAATAATGGAAATGTGGTGGGGTGTGGGTTGAATAGACAATAATGGAAATGTAGGTGGTGTGTGTGGTGTATGGTCAATAATGGAAATGTGCTGGGGTGTGGGAGTGGATGGTGAATAATAGAAATGTGGGTGGGGTGTGGGTTGAATCGTCAATAATGGAAATGTAGGTGGGGTGTGGGGTGTATGGTCAATAATGGAAATGTGGGTGGGGTGAGGGGGTGGATGGTCAATAATGGAAATGTGGTGGGGTGTGGGTTGAATCATCAATAATGGAAATGTAGGTGGGGTGTGGGGTGTATGATCAATAATGGAAATGTGCTGGGGTGTGGGTTGAATCATCAATCATGGAAATGTGGTGGGGTGTGGGAGTGGATGGTCAATAATGGTAATGTGGGTGGGGTGAGGGGGTGGATGGTCAATAATGGAAATGTTGGGGGGTGTGGGTTGAATAGACAATAATGGATATGTTGGTGGTGTGTGGGGTGTATGGTCAATAATGGAAATGTGGTGGGGTGAGGGGGTGGATGGTCAATAATGGAAATGTGTGGGGTGTGGGGGTGAATCTTCAATAGTGGAAATGTGGGTGGGGTGTGGGTTGAGTCATCAATAATGGAAATCTGGTGGAGTGTGGGGTTGTATAGTCAATAAAGGAAATGTGGGTGTGGTGTGGGTTTGTATGGTCAATAATGGAAATGTGGTGGGGTGTGGGGTTATATGGTCAATAATGAAAATGTGTTGGGGAGTGCGGGTGAATTGTCAATAATGGATATGTGGGTGGGGTGTGGAGGTGAATGGTCAGTAATGGAAATGTGGGTGGGGTGTGGGGTTGTATGGTCAATAATAGAAATGTGGTGGGGTGAGGGGTTGATGATCAATAAGTGAAATGTGGGTGGGTTGTGGGGTTGTATGGTTAATTATGGAAATGTGGGAGGGGTGTGGGGGTGAATGGTCAATAATGGAAATGTAGGTGCAGTGTGGGTTGAATCGTCTATAATGGAAATGTGTGTGCGGTGTGGGGTTGGATGGTCAATAATTGAAATGTGGGTGGTGTGTGGGGGTTAATCGTCAATAATGGAAATGTGGTCAGGTGTGAGGGTGGATGGTCAATAATGGAATTGCGGGTTGGGTGTGGGGTTGTATGGTCAATAATAGAAATGTGGTGGGGTGAGGGGTGGATGGTCAATAATGGAAATGTGGGGGGTGTGGGGGTGAATCATCAATAATGGAAATGTGGGTGGGGTGTGGGTTGAGTCATCAATACTGGAAATCTGGTGGGGTGTGGGGTTGTCTGGACAATAATGGAAATGTGGTGGGGTGTGGGGGTGAATCGTAAATAATGAAAATGTGGGTGGGGTGTGGGGGTGGATGGTCAGTAATGGAAATGTGGGTGGGGTCTGGGGGTGGATGTTCAATAATGGAAATGTGGTGGGGTGTGGGTTGAATCGTCAATAATGGAAATGTAGGTGGGGTGTGGGGTGTATGGACAATAATGGAAATGTGCTGCGGTGTGTGTTGAATTGTCAATAATGGAAATGTAGGTGGGTGTGTGGTGTATGGTCAATAATGGAAATGTGCTGGGGTGTGGGAGTGGATGGTCAATAATGGAGATGTGGGTGGGGTGAGGGTGTGGATGGTCAATAAAGGAAATATGGTGGGGTGTGGGTTGAATTGTCAATAATGGAAATGTAGGTGGGTGTGGGGTGTATGGTCAATAATCGAAATGTGCTGGGGTGTGGGAGTGGATGGTCAATAATGGTAATGTGGGTGGGGTGAGGGGGTGGATGGTCAATAATGGAAATGTGGTGGGGTGTGGGAGTGGAAGGTCAATAATGGAAATGTGGGTGGGGTGAGGGGTTGTATGGTCAATAATGGAAATGTGGTGGGGTGTGGGTTGAATCGTCAATAATGTAAATGTGGGTGGGGTGTGGGGCTATATGTTCAATAATGGAAATGTGGTGGGTTGTGAGGGGAGGATGGTCAATAATGGAAATGTGGGTGGGGTGTGGGGGCGAATCTTCAATAATGGAAATCTGCTTGGGGTGTGGGGTTGTATGGTCAATAATGAAAATGTGTTGGGGAGTGGGGGTGAATTGTCAATAATGGATATGTGGGTGGGGTCTGGGGGTGGATGGTCAATAATGGAAATGTGGTGGGGTGTGGGTTGAATCATCAATAATGGAAATGTAGGTGCGTGTGGGGTGTATGGTCAATAATCAAAATGTGCTGGGGTGTGGGAGTGGATGGTCAATAATGGAAATGTGGGTGGGGTGTGGAGGTGAATGGTCAGTAATGGAAATGCAGGTGGGGTGTGGGGTGGATTATCAATAAGTGATATGTGTGTGGGTTGTGGGGTTGTATGGTCAATTATGGAAATGTGGGAGGGGTGTTTGGGTGGATGGTCAATTATGGAAATGTAGGTGGGGTGTGGGGGTGGATGGTCAATAATGGAAATGTGGTGGAGTGTGGAGGTGGATCGTCATTAATGGAAATGGGTGTGGGGTGTGGGGTTGTATGGTCCATAATGGAAATGTGGGTTGAGTGTGGGGGTGACTCGTCAATAATGGAAATGTGGTCCGGTGTGAGGGTGGATGGTCAATAATGGAATTGTGGGTTGGGTGTGGGGTTGTATGGTCAATAATGGAAATGTGGTGGGGTGAGGGGGTGGATGGTCAATAATGGAAATGTGGGGGGTGTGGGGGTGAATCGTCAATAATGGAAATGTGGGGGGGGGTGTCGGTTGAGTCATCAATAATGGATCTGTAGGTGGTGTGTGGTGTGCATGGTCAATAATGGAAATGTGCTGGGGTGTGGGAGTGGATGGTCAATAATGGAAATGTGGGTGGGGTGAGGGGGTGAATGGTCAATAATGGAAATGTGCTGGGGTGTGGGAGTGGATGGTCAATAATGGAAATGTGGGGGGGGTGTCGGTTGAGTCATCAATAATGGATCTGTAGGTGGTGTGTGGTGTGCATGGTCAATAATGGAAATGTGCTGGGGTGTGGGAGTGGATGGTCAATAATGGAAATGTGGGTGGGGTGAGGGGGTGAATGGTCAATAATGGAAATGTGCTGGGGTGTGGGAGTGGATGGTCAATAATGGAAATGTGGGTGGGGTGAGGGGGTGGATGGTCAATAATGGAAATGTGGTGGGGTGTGGGTTGAATAGTCAATAATGGAAATGTAGGTAGGGTGTGTGGTGTATCGTCAATAATGGAAATGTGCTGGGGTGTGGGAGTGTATGGTCAATAATGGAAATGTGGGTAGGGTTAGGGGGTGGATGGTCAATAATGGAAATGTGGGTGGGGTGAGGGGGTGGATGGTCAATAATGGAAATGTGGTGGGGTGTGGGTTGAATCGTAAATAATGGAAATGTGGTGGGGTGTGGGTTGAATAGACAATAATGGAAATGTAGGTGGTGTGTGTGGTGTATGGTCAATAATGGAAATGTGCTGGGGTGTGGGAGTGGATGGTCAATAATGGAAATGTGGGTGGGGTGTGGGTTGAATCGTCAATAATGGAAATGTACGTGGGGTGTGGGGTGTATGGTCAATAATGGAAATGTGGGTGGGGTGAGGGGGTGGATGGTCAATAATGGAAATGTGGTGGGGTGTGGGTTGAATCATCAATAATGGAAATGTGGGTGGGGTGTGGGGTGTATGATCAATAATGGAAATGTGCTGGGGTGTGGGTTGAATCATCAATAATGGAAATGTGGTGTGGTGTGGGAGTGGATGGTCAATAATGGTAATGTGGGTGGGGTGAGGGGGTGGATGGTCAATAATGGAAATGTTGGGGGGTGTGGGTTGAATAGACAATAATGGATATGTATGTGGTGTGTGGGGTGTATGGTCAATAATGGAAATGTGCTGGGGTGTGGGAGTGGGTGGTCAATAATGGTAATGTGGGTGGGGTGAGGGGGTGGATGGTCAATAATGGAAATGTTGGGGGGTGTGGGTTGAATAGACAATAATGGATATGTATGTGGTGTGTGGGGTGTATGGTCAATAATGGAAATGTGCTGGGGTGTGGGAGTGGGTGGTCAATAATGGAAATGTGGGTGGGGTGTGGGGTTGTATAGTCAATAATGGAAATGTGGTTGTGGTGTGTGGTTTTATGGTCAATAAATTAAATGTGGTGGGGTGTGGGGGTGAATCGTAAATAATGAAAATGTGGGTGGGGTGTGGGGGTGGATGGTCAGTAATGGAAATGTGGGTGGGGTCTGGGGGTGGATGTTCAATAATGGAAATGTGGTGGGTTGTGGGTTGAATCGTCAATAATGGAAATGTAGGTGGGGTGTGGGGTGTATGGACAATAATGGAAATGTGCTGGGGTGTGTGTTGAATTGTCAATAATGGAAATGTAGGTGGGTGTGTGGTGTATGGTCAATAATCGAAATGTGCTGGGGTGTGGGAGTGGATGGTCAATAATGGTAATGTGGGTGTGGTGAGGGGGTGGATGGTCAATAATGGAAATCTGGTGGGGTGTGGGAGTGGAAGGTCAATAATGGAAATGTGGGTGGGGTGAGGGGTTGTATGGTCAATAATGGAAATGTGGTGGGGTGTGGGTTGAATCGTCAATAATGGAAATGTGGGTGGGGTGTGGGGCTATATGTTCAATAATGGAAATGTGGTGGTGTGAGGGGTTGGATGGTCAATAATGGAAATGTGGTGGGTTGTGAGGGGAGGATGGTCAATAATGGAAATGTGGGTGGGGTGTGGGGGCGAATCGTCAATAATGGAAATGTGCTTGGGGTGTGGGGTTGTATGGTCAATAATGAAAATGAGTTGGGGAGTGGGGGTGAATTGTCAATAATGGAAATGTGGGTGGGGTCTGGGGGTGGATGGTCAATAATGGAAATGTGGTGGGGTGTGGGAGTGGATGGTCAATAATGGAAATGTGGGTGGGGTGTGGAGGTGAATGGTCAGTAATGGAAATGCAGGTTGGGTGTGGGGTGGATGATCAATAAGTGATATGTGTGTGGGTTGTGGGGTTGTATGGTCAATTATGGAAATGTGGGAGGGGTGTGGGGGTGGATGGTCAATAATGGAAATGTGGTGGAGTGTGGAGGTGGATCGTCATTAATGGAAATGGGTGTGGGGTGTGGGGTTGTATGGTCAATAATGGAAATGTGGGTTGAGTGTGGGGGTGACTCGTCAATAATGGAAATGTGGTCCGTTGTGAGGGTGGATGGTCAATACTGGAATTGTGGGTTGGGTGTGGGGTTGTATGGTCAATAATGGAAATGTGGTGGGGTGAGGGGGTGGATGGTCAATAATGGAAATGTGGGGGGTGTGGGGGTGAATTGTCAATAATGGAAATGTGGGGGGGGGGTGTGGGTTGAGTCATCAATAATGGAACTGTAGGTGGTGTGTGGTGTGCATGGTCAATAATGGAAATGTGCTGGGGTGTGGGAGTGGATGGTCAATAATGGAAATGTGGGTGGGGTGAGGGGGTGAATGGTCAATAATGGAAATGTGCTGGGGTGTGGGAGTGGATAGTCAATAATGGAAATGTAGGTGGGGTGTGGGGTGTATGGTCAATAATGGAAATGTGCTGGGGTGTGGGAGTGTATGGTCAATAATGGAAATGTGGGTAGGGTGAGGGGTTGGATGGTCAATAATGGAAATGTGGTGGGGTGTGGGTTGAATAGTCAATAATGGAAATGTAGGTGGGGTGTGGGGTGTATCGTCAATAATGGAAATGTGCTGGGGTGTGGGAGTGTATGGTCAATAATGGAAATGTGGGTAGGGTTAGGGGGTGGATGGTCAATAATGGAAATGTGGGTGGGGTGAGGGGGTGGATGGTCAATAATGGAAATGTGGTGGGGTGTGGGTTGAATCGTCAATAATGGAAATGTGGTGGGGTGTGGGTTGAATAGACAATAATGGAAATGTAGGTGGTGTGTGTGGTGTATGGTCAATAATGGAAATGTGCTGGGGTGTGGGAGTGGATGGTGAATAATGGAAATGTGGGTGGGGTGTGGGTTGAATCGTCAATAATGGAAATGTAGGTGTGGTGTGGGGTGTATGGTCAATAATGGAAATGTGGGTGGGGTGAGGGGGTGGATGGTCAATAATGGAAATGTGGTGGGGTGTGGGTTGAATCATCAATAATGGAAATGTAGGTGGGGTGTGGGGTGTATGATCAATAATGGAAATGTGCTGGGGTGTGGGTTGAATCATCAATCATGGAAATGTGGTGGGGTGTGGGAGTGGATGGTCAATAATGGTAATGTGGGTGGGGTGAGGGGGTGGATGGTCAATAACGGAAATGTTGGGGGGTGTGGGTTGAATAGACAATAATGGATATGTTGGTGGTGTGTGGGGTGTATGGTCAATAATGGAAATGTGCTGGGGTGTGGGA
Organism: Hemitrygon akajei; assembly: GCF_048418815.1. Classification (NCBI taxonomy): domain Eukaryota; kingdom Metazoa; phylum Chordata; class Chondrichthyes; order Myliobatiformes; family Dasyatidae; genus Hemitrygon; species Hemitrygon akajei. The sequence goes on from NC_133127.1 coordinate 112,500,648, forward strand.
GTGGATGGTCAATAATGGAAATGTGGGTGGGGTGAGGGGGTGGATGGTCAATAATGGAAATGTGGTGGGGTGTGGGTTGAATCATCAATAATGGAAATCTGGTTGGGTGTGGGGTTGTATAGTCAATAATGGAAATGTGGTTGTGGTGTGGGGTTTTATGGTCAATAAATTAAATGTTGTGGGTTGTGGGGGTGAATCTTCAATAATGGAAATGTGGGTGGGGTGTGGGGGTGGATGATCAGTAATGGTAATGTGGGTGGGGTCTGGGGGTGAATGGTCAATAATGGAAATGTGGTGGGGTGTGGGTTGAATCATCAATAATGGAAATGTAGGTAGGATGTGGGGTCTATGGTCAATAATGGAAATGTGCTGGGGTGTGGGAGTGGATTGTCAATAATGGAGATGTGGGTGGGGTGAGGGGGTGGATGGTCAATAATGGAAATGAGGTGGGATGTGGGATCAATTGTCAATAATGGAAATGTAGGTGGGTGTATGGTTTATGGTCAATAATGGAAATGTGCTGGGGTGTGGGATTGGATGGTCAATAATGGAGATGTGGGTGGGGTGAGGGGGTGGATGGTTTATAATGGAAATGTGGTGGTGTGTGGGTTGAATTGTCAAGAATGGAAATGTAGCTGCGTGTGGGGTGTATGGTCAATAATCAAAATGTGCTGGGGTGTGGGATTGGATGGTCAATAATGGTAATGTGGGTGGGGTGAGGGGGTGGATGGTCAATAATGGAAATGTGGTGGGGTGTGGGAGTGGAAGGTCAATAATGGAAATATGGGTGGGGTGTTGGGTTGTATGGTCAATAATGGAAATGTGGTGGGGTGTGGGAAGAATCGTCAAAAATGGAAATGTGGGTGGGGTGTGGAGGTGAATGGTCAGTAATGGAAATGCAGGTGGGGTGTGGGTTGAATCGTCAATAATGGAAATGTGGGTGGGGTGTGGGGTTGGATGGTCAATTATGGAATTGTGGGTTGGGTGTTGGGTTGCATGGTCAATAATGGAAATGTGGGTGGAGTGTGGGGTTGTATGGTCAATAATGGAAATTTGGGGGCTGTGGGGGGGAATCGTCAATAATGGAAATGTGGGTGGGGTGTGGGTTGAGTCATCAATAATGGAAATCTGGTGTGGTGTGGGGTTGTATAGTCAATAATGGAAATGTCGGTGTGGTGTGGGGTTGTATGGTCAATAATGGAAATGTGGTGGGGTGAGGGGGTGAATTGTCAATAATGAAAATGTGGGTGGGGTGAGGGGGTGGATGGTCAATAATTGAAATGTGGTGGGGTGTGAGTTGAATCATCAATAATGGAAATGTGGTGTGGTGTGGGGTGTATGGCCAATAATGGAAATGTGGTGGGGTGTGGGAGCGGATGGTCAATAATGGAAATGTGGGTGGGGTGAGGGGTGGATGGTCAATAATGGAAATGTGGTGGGGTGTGGTGTGTATGGTCAATAATGGAAATGTGCTGGGGTGTGGGAGTGGATGGTCAATAATGGTAATGTGGGTGGGGTGAGGGGGTGGATGGTCAATAATGGAAATGTTGGGGGGTGTGGGTTGAATAGACAATAATGGATATGTATGTGGTGTGTGGTGTGTATGGTCAATAATGGAAATGTGCTGGGGTGTGGGAGTGGATGGTCAATAATGGAAATGTGGGTGGGGTGAGGGGGTGGATGGTCAATAATGGAAATGTGGTGGGGTTTGGGTTGAATCATCAATAATGGAAATCTGGTTGGGTGTGGGGTTGTATAGTCAATAATGGAAATGTGGTTGTGGTGTGGGGTTTTATGGTCAATAAATTAAATGTGGTGGGGTGTGGGGGTGAATCGTCAATAATGGAAATGTGGGTGGGGTCTGGGGGTGGATGGTCAATAATGGAAATGTGGTGGGGTGTGGGTTGAATCATCAATAATGGAAATGTAGGTGCGTGTGGGGTGTATGGTCAATAATCAAAATGTGCTGGGGTGTGGGAGTGGATGGTGAATAATGGAAATGTGGGTGGGGTGTGGGTTGAATCGTCAATAATGGAAATGTAGGTGGGGTGTGGGGTGTATGGTCAATAATGGAAATGTGGGTGGGGTGAGGGGGTGGATGGTCAATAATGGAAATGTGGTGGGGTGTGGGTTGAATCATCAATAATGGAAATGTAGGTGGGGTGTGGGGTGTATGATCAATAATGGAAATGTGCTGGGGTGTGGGTTGAATCATCAATCATGGAAATGTGGTGGGGTGTGGGAGTGGATGGTCAATAATGGTAATGTGGGTGGGGTGAGGGGGTGGATGGTCAATAATGGAAATGTTGGGGGGTGTGGGTTGAATAGACAATAATGGATATGTAGGTGGTGTGTGGGGTGTATGGTCAATAATGGAAATGTGCTGGGGTGTGGGAGTGGATGGTCAATAATGGAAATGTGGGTGGGGTGAGGGGGTGGATGGTCAATAATGGAAATGTGGTGGGGTGTGGGTTGAATCATCAATAATGGAAATTTGGTTGGGTGTGTGGTTGTATAGTCAATAATGGAAATGTGGTTGTGGTGTGGGGTTTTATGGTCAATAAATTAAATGTGGTGGGTTGTGGGGGTGAATCTTCAATAATGGAAATGTGGGTGGGGTGTGGGGGTGGATGATCAGTAATGGTAATGTGGGTGGGGTCTGGGGGTGAATGGTCAATAATGGAAATGTGGTGGGGTGTCGGGGTAGATCGTCAATAATGGAAATGTGGTGGGTTGTGGGGGTGGGTGGTCAATAATGGAAATGTGGGTGGGGTGTGGGGTTGTATGGTCAATAATGAAAATGTGTTGGGGAGTGGGGGTGAATTGTCAATAATGGAAATGTGGGTGGGGTGTGGAGGTGAATGGTCAGTAATGGAAATGCAGGTGGGGTGTGGGGTGGATGATCAATAAGTGATATGTGGGTGGGTTGTGGGGTTGTATGGTCAATTATGGAAATGTGGGAGGGGTGTGGGGGTGGATGGTCAATTATGGAAATGTAGGTGGGGTGTGGGGGTGAATGGTCAATAATGGAAATGTGGTGGAGTGTGGAGGTGGATCGTCATTAATGGAAATGGGTGTGGGGTGTGGGGTTGTATGGTCAATAATGGAAATGTGGGTTGAGTGTGGGGGTGACTCGTCAATAATGGATATGTGGTCGGGTGTGAGGATGGATGGTCAATAATGGAATTGTGGGTTGGGTGTGGGGTTGTATGGTCAATAATGGAAATGTGGTGGGGTGAGGGGGTGGATGGTCAATAATGGAAATGTGGGGGTTGTGGGGGTGAATCGTCAATAATGGAAATGTGGAGGGGTGTGGGTTGAGTCATCAATAATGGAACTGTAGGTGGGGTGTGGTGTGCATGGTCAATAATGGAAATGTGCTGGGGTGTGGGAGTGGATGGTCAATAATGGAAATGTGGGTGGGGTGAGGGGGTGAATGGTCAATAATGGAAATGTGCTGGGGTGTGGGTTGAATTGTCAATAATGGAAATGTAGGTGGGTGTGTGGTGTATGGTCAATAATGGAAATGTGCTGGGGTGTGGGTTGAATTGTCAATAATGGAAATGTAGGTGGGTGTGTGGTGTATGGTCAATAATGGAAATGTGCTGGGGTGTGGGAGTGGATGGTCAATAATGGAGATGTGGGTGGGGTGAGGGGGTGGATGGTCAATAAAGGAAATGTGGTGGGGTGTGGGTTGAATTGTCAATAATGGAAGTGTAGGTGGGTGTGGGGTGTATGGTCAATAATCGAAATGTGCTGAGGTGTGGGAGTGGATGGTCAATAATGGTAATGTGGGTGGGGTGAGGGGGTGGACGCTCAATAATGGAAATGTGGTGGGGTGTAGGAGTGGAAGGTCAATAATGGAAATGTGGGTGTAGTGTGGGGTTGTATGGTCAATAATGGAAATGTGGTGGGGTGTGGGTTGAATCGTCAAAAATGGAAATGTGGGTGGGGTGTGGGGCTATATGTTCAATAATGGAAATGTGGTGGTGTGAGGGGTTGGATGGTCAATAATGGAAATGTGGTGGGTTGTGGGGGTGGATGGTCAATAATGGAAATGTGGGTGGGGTGTGGGGGCGAATCGTCAATAATGGAAATGTCCTTGGGGTGTGGGGTTGTATGGTCAATAATGAAAATGTGTTGGGGAGTGGGGGTGAATGGTCAATAATGGAAATGTGGTGGTGTGAGGGGTTGGATGGTCAATAATGGAGATGTGGGTGGGGTGAGGGGGTGGATGGTCAATAATGGAAATGTGGGTGGGGTGTGGAGGTGAATGGTCAGTAATGGAAATGCAGGTGGGGTGTGGGGTGGATGAGCAATAAGTGATATGTGGGTGGGTTGTGGGGTTGTATGGTCAATTATGGAAATGTGGGAGGGGTGTGGGGGTGGATGGTCAATTATGGAAATGTAGTTGGGGTGTGGGGGTTGATGGTCAATAATGGAAATGTGGTGAAGTGTGGAGGTGGATCGTCATTAATGGAAATGGGTGTGGGGTGTGGGGTTGTATGGTCAATAATGGAAATGTGGGTTGAGTGTGGGGGTGACTCGTCAATAATGGATATGTGGTCGGGTGTGAGGATGGATGGTCAATAATGGAATTGTGGGTTGGGTGTGGGGTTGTATGGTCAATAATGGAAATGTGGTGGTGTGAGGGGGTGGATGGTCAATAATGGAAATGTGGTGGGGTGTGCGTTGAGTCATCAATAATTGAACTGTAGGTGGGGTGTGGTGTGCATGGTCAATAATGGAAATGTGCTGGGGTGTGGGAGTGGATGGTCAATAATGGAAATGTGGGTGGGGTGAGGGGGTGAATGGTCAATAATGGAAATGTGCTGGGGTGTGGGAGTGGATGGTCAATAATGGAAATGTGGGTGGGGTGAGGGGGTGGATGGTCAATAATGGAAATGTGGTGGGTTGTGGGGGTGGATGGTCATTAATGAAAATGTGTGTGGGGTGTGGGGTTGTATGGTCAATAATGGAAATGTGGGTGGGGTGTGGGGGTGAATCGTCAATATTGGAAATGTGGTCGGGTGTGAGGGTGGATGGTCAATAATGGAAATGTGGGTGGGGTGTGGGGGTGAATCGTAAATAATGAAAATGTGGGTGGGGTGTGGGAGTGGATGGTCAGTAATGGAAATATGGGTGGGGTGTGGGTTGAATCGTAAATAATGGAAATGTAGGTGGGGTGTAGTGGTGAATCGTCAATAATGGAAATGTGGGTGGGGTGTGGGTTGAATCATCAATAATGGAATCGTGGTGGGGTCTGGGCTTGTATGGTCAATAATGGAAATGTTGTGGGGTGTGGGAGTGCATGTTCAATAATGGAAATATGGGTCGGGTGTGGGGTTGTATGGTCAATAATGGAAATGTGGGTGGGGTGTGGGGGTGAATCGTCAATAATGGAAATGTGGGTGGGGTGTGGGTTTGTATGGTCAATAATGGAATTGTGGGTGGGGTGTGGTGTGAATCGTCAATAATGGAAATGTGGGTCGGGTGTGGGGTTGTATGGTCAATAATGGAAATGTGGGTTGGGTGATGGGGTGGATGGTCAATAATGGAAATGTAGTGGTGTGTGGGGTTGGATGGTCAATAATGGAAATGTGGTGGGGTGTCGGAGTAGATCGTCAATAATGGAAATGTGGTGGGTTGTGGGGGTGGATGGTCAATAATGGAAATGTGGGTGGGGTGTGGACGTGATTCGTCAAGAATGGAAATGTGGTGGGGTGTCGGAGTGGATGGTCAACAATGGAAATGTGGGTGAGGTGTCGGGGTAGATGGTCAATAATGGAAATGTGGTGGTGTGTGGGGTTGGATGGTCAATAATGGAAATGTGATGGGGAGTGGGGGTGAATTGTCAATAATGGAAATGTGGGTGGGGTGTGGAGGTGAATGGTCAGTAATGGAAATGCAGGTGGGGTGTGGGGTGGATGATCAATAAGTGATATGTGGGTGGGTTGTGGGGTTGTATGGTCAATTATGGAAATGTGGGAGGGGTGTGGGGGTGGATGGTCAATTATGGAAATGTAGGTGGGGTGTGGGGGTGGATGGTCAATAATGGAAATGTGGTGGAGTGTGGAGGTGGATCGTCATTAATGGAAATGGGTGTGGGGTGTGGGGTTGTATGGTCAATAATGGAAATGTGGGTGGGGTGTGGGTGTGAATCATCAATAATGGAAATGTGGTGGGGTGTGGGTTGAATCATCAATAATAGGAATGTGGTGGGGTGTAGTGGTGAATCGTCAATAATGGAAATGTGGGTGGGGTGTGGGTTTAATCATCAATAATGGAATCGTGGTGGGGTCTGGGCTTGTATGGTCAATAATGGAAATGTTGTGGGGTGTGGGAGTGCATGTTCAATAATGGAAATATGGGTCGGGTGTGGGGTTGTATGGTCAATAATGGAAATGTGGGTGGGGTGTGGGGGTGAATCGTCAATAATGGAAATGTGGTGGGGTGTGGTTTGAATTGTCAATAATGGAAATGTAGGTGGGTGTGGGGTGTATGGTCAATAATCGAAATGTGCTGGGGTGTGGGAGTGGATGGTCAATAATGGTAATGTGGGTGGGGAGAGGGGGTGGATGGTCAATAATGGAAATGTGGTGGTGTGTAGGAGTGGAAGGTCAATAATGGAAATGTGGGTGTAGTGTGTGGTTGTATGGTCAATAATGGAAATGTGGTGGGGTGTGGGTTGAATCGTCAAAAATGGAAATGTGGGTGGGGTGTGGGGCTATATGTTCAATAATGGAAATGTGGTGGTGTGAGGGGTTGGATGGTCAATAATGGAAATGTGGTGGGTTGTGGGGGTGGATGGTCAATAATGGAAATGTGGGTGGGGTGTGGGGGCGAATCGTCAATAATGGAAATGTCCTTGGGGTGTGGGGTTGTATGGTCAATAATGAAAATGTGTTGGGGAGTGGGGGTGAATGGTCAATAATGGAAATGTGGTGGTGTGAGGGGTTGGATGGTCAATAATGGAGATGTGGGTGGGGTGAGGGGGTGGATGGTCAATAATGGAAATGTGGGTGGGGTGTGGAGGTGAATGGTCAGTAATGGAAATGCAGGTGGGGTGTGGGGTGGATGATCAATAAGTGATATGTGGGTGGGTTGTGGGGTTGTATGGTCAATTATGGAAATGTGGGAGGGGTGTGGGGGTGGATGGTCAATTATGGAAATGTAGGTGGGGTGTGGGGGTGGATGGTCAATAATGGAAATGTGGTAAAGTGTGGAGGTGGATCGTCATTAATGGAAATGGGTGTGGGGTGTGGGGTTGTATGGTCAATAATGGAAATGTGGGTTGAGTGTGGGGGTGAATCATCAATAATGGAAATGTGGTGGGGTGTGGGTTGAATCATCAATAATAGGAATGTGGTGGGGTGTAGTGGTGAATCGTCAATAATGGAAATGTGGGTGGGGTGTGGGTTTAATCATCAATAATGGAATCGTGGTGGGGTCTGGGCTTGTATGGTCAATAATGGAAATGTTGTGGGGTGTGGGAGTGCATGTTCAATAATGGAAATATGGGTCGGGTGTGGGGTTGTATGGTCAATAATGGAAATGTGGGTGGGGTGTGGGGGTGAATCGTCAATAATGGAAATGTGGGTGGGGTGTGGGTTTGTATGGTCAATAATGGAATTGTGGGTGGGGTGTGGTGTGAATCGTCAATAATGGAAATGTAGTGGTGTGTGGGGTTGGATGGTCAATAATGGAAATGTGGTGGGGTGTCGGGGTAGATCGTCAATAATGGAAATGTGGTGGGTTGTGGGGGTGGATGGTCAATAATGGAAATGTGGGTGGGGTGTGGAGGTGAATGGTCAGTAATGGAAATGCAGGTGGGGTGTGGGGTGGATGATCAATAAGTGATATGTGGGTGGGTTGTGGGGTTGTATGGTCAATTATGGAAATGTGGGAGGGGTGTGGGGGTGGATTGTCAATTATGGAAATGTAGGTGGGGTGTGGGGGTGAATGGTCAATAATGGAAATGTGGTGGAGTGTGGAGGTGGATCGTCATTAATGGAAATGGGTGTGGGGTGTGGGGTTGTAAGGTCAATAATGGAAATGTGGGTTGAGTGTGGGGGTGACTCGTCAATAATGGATATGTGGTCGGGTGTGAGGATGGATGGTCAATAATGGAATTGTGGGTTGGGTGTGGGGTTGTATGGTCAATAATGGAAATGTGGTGGGGTGAGGGGGTGGATGGTCAATAATGGAAATGTGGGGGTTGTGGGGGTGAATCGTCAATAATGGAAATGTGGGGGGGTGTGGGTTGAGTCATCAATAATGGAACTGTAGGTGGGGTGTGGTGTGCATGGTCAATAATGGAAATGTGCTGGGGTGTGGGAGTGGATGGTCAATAATGGAAATGTGGGTGGGGTGAGGGGGTGAATGGTCAATAATGGAAATGTGCTGGGGTGTGGGTTGAATTGTCAATAATGGAAATGTAGGTGGGTGAGTGGTTTATGGTCAATAATGGAAATGTGCTGGGGTGTGGGAGTGGATGGTCAATAATGGAGATGTGGGTGGGGTGAGGGGGTGGATGGTCAATAATGGAAATGTGCTGGGGTGTGGGTTGAATTGTCAATAATGGAAATGTAGGTGGGTGTGTGGTGTATGGTCAATAATGGAAATGTGCTGGGGTGTGGGAGTGGATGGTCAATAATGGAGATGTGGGTGGGGTGAGGGGGTGGATGGTCAATAAAGGAAATGTGGTGGGGTGTGGGTTGAATTGTCAATAATGGAAGTGTAGGTGGGTGTGGGGTGTATGGTCAATAATCGAAATGTGCTGAGGTGTGGGAGTGGATGGTCAATAATGGTAATGTGTGTGGGGTGAGGGGGTGGACGGTCAATAATGGAAATGTGGTGGGGTGTAGGAGTGGAAGGTCAATAATGGAAATGTGGGTGTAGTGTGGGGTTGTATGGTCAATAATGGAAATGTGGTGGGGTGTGGGTTGAATCGTCAAAAATGGAAATGTGGGTGGGGTGTGGGGCTATATGTTCAATAATGGAAATGTGGTGGTGTGAGGGGTTGGATGGTCAATAATGGAAATGTGGTGGGTTGTGGGGGTGGATGGTCAATAATGGAAATGTGGGTGGGGTGTGGGGGCGAATCGTCAATAATGGAAATGTCCTTGGGGTGTGGGGTTGTATGGTCAATAATGAAAATGTGTTGGGGAGTGGGGGTGAATTGTCAATAATGGAAATGTGGGTGGGGTGTGGAGGTGAATGGTCAGTAATGGAAATGCAGGTGGGGTGTGGGGTGGATGATCAATAAGTGATATGTGGGTGGGTTGTGGGGTTGTATGGTCAATTATGGAAATGTGGGAGGGGGTGTGGGGGTGGATGGTCAATTATGGAAATGTAGGTGGGGTGTGGGGGTGGATGGTCAATAATGGAAATGTGGTGAAGTGTGGAGGTGGATCGTCATTAATGGAAATGGGTGTGGGGTGTGGGGTTGTATGGTCAATAATGGAAATGTGGGTTGAGTGTGGGGGTGACTCGTCAATAATGGATATGTGGTCGGGTGTGAGGATGGATGGTCAATAATGGAATTGTGGGTTGGGTGTGGGGTTGTATGGTCAATAATGGAAATGTGGTGGGGTGAGGGGGTGGATGGTCAATAATGGAAATGTGGGGGGGTGTGCGATGAGTCATCAATACTTGAACTGTAGGTGGGGTGTGGTGTGCATGGTCAATAATGGAAATGTGCTGGGGTGTGGGAGTGGATGGTCAATAATGGAAATGTGGGTGGGGTGAGGGGGTGAATGGTCAATAATGGAAATGTGCTGGGGTGTGGGAGTGGATGGTCAATAATGGAAATGTGGGTGGGGTGAGGGGGTGGATGGTCAATAATGGAAATGTGGTGGGTTGTGGGGGTGGATGGTCAATAATGGAAATGTGGGTGGGGTGTGGGGGTGAATCGTCAATATTGGAAATGTGGTCGGGTGTGAGGGTGGATGGTCAATAATGGAAATGTGGGTGGGGTGTGGGGGTGAATCGTAAATAATGAAAATGTGGGTGGGGTGTGGGGGTGGATGGTCAGTAATGGAAATGTGGGTGGGGTGTGGGTTGAATCGTCAATAATGGAAATGTAGGTGGGGTATAGTGGTGAATCGTCAATAATGGAAATGTGGGTGGGGTGTGGGTTGAATCATCAATAATGGAATCGTGGTGAGGTCTGGGCTTGTATGGTCAATAATGGAAATGTTGTGGGGTGTGGGAGTGCATGTTCAATAATGGAAATATGGGTCGGGTATGGGGTTGTATGGTCAATAATGGAAATGTGGGTGGGGTGTGGGTTTGTATGGTCAATAATGGAATTGTGGGTGGGGTGTGGTGTGAATCGTCAATAATGGAAATGTGGGTCGGGTGTGGGGTTGTATGGTCAATAATGGAAATGTGGGTTGGGTGATGGGGTGGATGGTCAATAATGGAAATGTAGTGGTGTGTGGGGTTGGATCGTCAATAATGGAAATGTGGTGGGTTGTGGGGGTGGATGGTCATTAATGGAAATATGTGTGGGGTGTGGGGTTGTATGGTCAATAATGGAAATGTGGGTGGGGTGTGGGGGTGAATCGTCAATATTGGAAATGTGGTCGGGTGTGAGGGTGGATGGTCAATAATGGAAATGTGGGTGGGGTGTGGGGGTGAATCGTAAATAATGAAAATGTGGGTGGGGTGTGGGGGTGGATGGTCAGTAATGGAAATGTGGGTGGGGTGTGGGTTGAATCGTCAATAATGGAAATGTAGGTGGGGTGTAGTGGTGAATCGTCAATAATGGAAATGTTTGTGGGGTGTGGGGTTGTATGGTCAATAATGGAAATGTGGGTGGGGTGTGGGGGTGGATGGTCAATTATGGAAATGTAGGTGGGGTGTGGGGGTGGATGGTCAATAATGGAAATGTGGTGGAGTGTGGAGGTGGATCGTCATTAATGGAAATGGGTGTGGGGTGTGTGGTTGTATGGTCAATAATGGAAATGTGGGTGGGGTGTGGGTGTGAATCATCAATAATGGAAATGTGGTGGGGTGTGGGTTGAATCATCAATAATAGGAATGTGGTGGGGTGTAGTGGTGAATCGTCAAAAATGGAAATGTGGGTGGGGTGTGGGTTGAATCATCAATAATGGAATCGTGGTGGGGTCTGGGCTTGTATGGTCAATAATGGAAATGTTGTGGGGTGTGGGAGTGCATGTTCAATAATGGAAATATGGGTCGGGTGTGGGGTTGTATGGTCAATAATGGAAATGTGGGTGGGGTGTGGGGGTGAATCGTCAATAATGGAAATGTGGGTGGGGTGTGGGTTTGTATGGTCAATAATGGAATTGTGGGTGGGGTGTGGTGTGAATCGTCAATAATGGAAATGTGGGTCGGGTGTGGGGTTGTATGGTCAATAATGGAAATGTGGGTTGGGTGATGGGGTGGATGGTCAATAATGGAAATGTAGTGGTGTGTGGGGTTGGATGGTCAATAATGGAAATGTGGTGGGGTGTCGGTGTAGATCGTCAATAATGGAAATGTGGTGGGTTGTGGGGGTGGATGGTCAATAATGGAAAAGTGGGTGGGGTGTGGACGTGATTCGTCAAGAATGGAAATGTGGTGGGGTGTCGGAGTGGATGGTCAACAATGGAAATGTGGGTGGGGTGTCGGGGTAGATGGTCAATAATGGAAATGTGGTGGTGTGTGGGGTTGGATGGTCAATAATGGAAATGTGGTGGGGTGTCGGGGTAGATCGTCAATAATGGAAATGTGGTGGGTTGTGGGGGTGGGTGGTCAATAATGGAAATGTGGGTGGGGTGTGGGGTTGTATGGTCAATAATGAAAATGTGTTGGGGAGTGGGGGTGAATTGTCAATAATGGAAATGTGGGTGGGGTGTGGAGGTGAATGGTCAGTAATGGAAATGCAGGTGGGGTGTGGGGTGGATGATCAATAAGTGATATGTGGGTGGGTTGTGGGGTTGTATGGTCAATTATGGAAATGTGGGAGGGGTGTGGGGGTGGATGGTCAATTATGGAAATGTAGGTGGGGTGTGGGGGTGAATGGTCAATAATGGAAATGTGGTGGAGTGTGGAGGTGGATCGTCATTAATGGAAATGGGTGTGGGGTGTGGGTTTGTATGGTCAATAATGGAAATGTGGGTTGAGTGTGGGGGTGACTCGTCAATAATGGATATGTGGTCGGGTGTGAGGATGGATGGTCAATAATGGAATTGTGGGTTGGGTGTGGGGTTGTATGGTCAATAATGGAAATGTGGTGGGGTGAGGGGGTGGATGGTCAATAATGGAAATGTGGGGGTTGTGGGGGTGAATCGTCAATAATGGAAATGTGGGGGGGTGTGGGTTGAGTCATCAATAATGGAACTGTAGGTGGGGTGTGGTGTGCATGGTCAATAATGGAAATGTGCTGGGGTGTGGGAGTGGATGTTCAATAATGGAAATGTGGGTGCGGTGAGGGGGTGAATGGTCAATAATGGAAATGTGCTGGGGTGTGGGTTGAATTGTCAATAATGGAAATGTAGGTGGGTGTGTGGTGTATGGTCAATAATGGAAATGTGCTGGGGTGTGGGAGTGGATGGTCAATAATGGAGATGTGGGTGGGGTGAGGGGGTGGATGGTCAATAAAGGAAATGTGGTGGGGTGTGGGTTGAATTGTCAATAATGGAAGTGTAGGTGGGTGTGGGGTGTATGGTCAATAATCGAAATGTGCTGAGGTGTGGGAGTGGATGGTCAATAATGGTAATGTGGGTGGGGTGAGGGGGTGGACGGTCAATAATGGAAATGTGGTGGGGTGTAGGAGTGGAAGGTCAATAATGGAAATGTGGGTGTAGTGCGGGGTTGTATGGTCAATAATGGAAATGTGGTGGGGTGTGGGTTGAATCGTCAAAAATGGAAATGTGGGTGGGGTGTGGGGCTATATGTTCAATAATGGAAATGTGGTGGTGTGAGGTGTTGGATGGTCAATAATGGAAATGTGGTGGGTTGTGGGGGTGGATGGTCAATAATGGAAATGTGGGTGGGGTGTGGGGGCGAATCGTCAATAATGGAAATGTCCTTGGGGTGTGGGGTTGTATGGTCAATAATGAAAATGTGTTGGGGAGTGGGGGTGAATTGTCAATAATGGAAATGTGGGTGGGGTGTGGAGGTGAATGGTCAGTAATGGAAATGCAGGTGGGGTGTGGGGTGGATGATCAATAAGTGATATGTGGGTGGGTTGTGGGGTTGTATGGTCAATTATGGAAATGTGGGAGGGGTGTGGGGGTGGTTGGTCAATTATGGAAATGTAGGTGGGGTGTGGGGGTGGATGGTCAATAATGGAAATGTGGTGAAGTGTGGAGGTGGATCGTCATTAATGGAAATGGGTGTGGGGTGTGGGGTAGTATGGTCAATAATGGAAATGTGGGTTGAGTGTGGGGGTGACTCGTCAATAATGGATATGTGGTCGGGTGTGAGGATGGATGTTCAATAATGGAATTGTTTGTTGGGTGTGGGGTTGTATGGTCAATAATGGAAATGTGGTGGGGTGAGGGGGTGGATGGTCAATAATGGAAATGTGGGGGGGTGTGCGTTGAGTCATCAATAATTGAACTGTAGGTGGGGTGTGGTGTGCATGGTCAATAATGGAAATGTGCTGGGGTGTGGGAGTGGATGGTCAATAATGGAAATGTGGGTGGGGTGAGGGGGTGGATGGTCAATAATGGAAATGTGGTGGGTTGTGGGGGTGGATGGTCAATAATGGAAATGTGGGTGGGGTGTGGGGGTGAATCGTCAATATTGGAAATGTGGTCGGGTGTGAGGGTGGATGGTCAATAATGGAAATGTGGGTGGGGTGTGGGGGTGAATCGTAAATAATGAAAATGTGGGTGGGGTGTGGGGGTGGATGGTCAGTATTGGAAATGTGGGTGGGGTGTGGGTTGAATCGTCAATAATGGAAATGTAGGTGGGGTGTAGTGGTGAATCGTCAATAATGGAAATGTTGTGGGGTGTGGGGGTGAATCATCAATAATGGAAATGTGGGTGTGGTGTGGGTTTGTATGGTCAATAATGGAATTGTGGGTGGGGTGTGGTGTGAATCGTCAATAATGGAAATGTGGGTCGGGTGTGGGGTTGTATGGTCAATAATGGAAATGTGGGTTGGGTGATGGGGTGGATGGTCAATAATGGAAATGTAGTGGTGTGTGGGGTTGGATGGTCAATAATGGAAATGTGGTGGGGTGTCGGTGTAGATCGTCAATAATGGAAATGTGGTGGGTTCTGGGGGTGGATGGTCAATAATGGAAATGTGGGTGGGGTGTGGACGTGATTCGTCAAGAATGGAAATGTGTTGGGGTGTCGGAGTGGATGGTCAACAATGGAAATGTGGGTGAGGTGTCGGGGTAGATGGTCAATAATGGAAATGTGGTGGTGTGTGGGGTTGGATGGTCAATAATGGAAATGTGATGGGGAGTGGGGGTGAATTGTCAATAATGGAAATGTGGGTGGGGTGTGGAGGTGAATGGTCAGTAATGGAAATGCAGGTGGGGTGTGGGGTGGATGATCAATAAGTGATATGTGGGTGGGTTGTGGGGTTGTATGGTCAATTATGGAAATGTGAGAGGGGTGTGGGTGTGGATGGTCAATTATGGAAATGTAGGTGGGGTGTGGGGGTGGATGGTCAATAATGGAAATGTGTGTTGAGTGTGGGGTTGTATGGTCAATAATGGAAATGTGGTGGGGTGAGGGGGTGGATGGTCAATAATGGAAATGTGGTGGGGTGTAGGAGTGGAAGGTCAATAATGGAAATGTGGGTGTAGTGTGGGGTTGTATGGTCAATAATGGAAATGTGGTGGGGTGTGGGTTGAATCGTCAAAAATGGAAATGTGGGTGGGGTGTGGGGCTATATGTTCAATAATGGAAATGTGGTGGTGTGAGGGGTTGGATGGTCAATAATGGAAATGTGGTGGGTTGTGGGGGTGGATGGTCATTAATGGAAATGTGGGTGGGGTGTGGGGGCGAATCGTCAATAATGGAAATGTCCTTGGGGTGTGGGGTTGTATGGTCAATAATGAAAATGTGTTGGGGAGTGGGGGTGAATTGTCAATAATGGAAATGTGGGTGGGGTGTGGAGGTGAATGGTCAGTAATGGAAATGCAGGTGGGGTGTGGGGTGGATGATCAATAAGTGATATGTGGGTGGGTTGTGGGGTTGTATGGTCAATTATGGAAATGTAGGTGTGGTGTGGGGGTGGATGGTCAATAATGGAAATGTGGTGAAGTGTGGAGGTGGATCGTCATTAATGGAAATGGGTGTGGGGTGTGGGGTTGTATGGTCAATAATGGAAATGTGGGTTGAGTGTGGGGGTGACTCGTCAATAATGGATATGTGGTCGGGTGTGAGGATGGATGGTCAATAATGGAATTGTGGGTTGGGTGTGGGGTTGTATGGTCAATAATGGAAATGTGGTGGGGTGAGGGGGTGGATGGTCAATAATGGAAATGTGGGGGGGTGTGCGTTGAGTCATCAATAATTGAACTGTAGGTGGGGTGTGGTGTGCATGGTCAATAATGGAAATGTGGGTGGGGTGAGGGGGTGGATGGTCAATAATGGAAATGTGGTGGGTTGTGGGGGTGGATGGTCATTAATGGAAATGTGTGTGGGGTGTGGGGTTGTATGGTCAATAATGGAAATGTGGGTGGGGTGTGGGGGTGAATCGTCAATATTGGAAATGTGGTCGGGTGTGAGGGTGGATGGTCAATAATGGAAATGTGGGTGGGGTTTGGGGGTGAATCGTAAATAATGAAAATGTGGGTGGGGTGTGGGGGTGGATGGTCAGTAATGGAAATGTGGGTGGGGTGTGGGTTGAATCGTCAATAATGGAAATGTAGGTGGGGTGTAGTGGTGAATCGTCAATAATGGAAATGTTTGTGGGGTGTGGGGTTGTATGGTCAATAATGGAAATGTGGGTGGGGTGTGGGGGTGAATCGTCAATATTGGAAATGTGGTCGGGTGTGAGGGTGGATGGTCAATAATGGAAATGTGGGTGGGGTGTGGGGTTGAATCGTAAATAATGGAAATGTGGGTGGGGTGTGGACGTGATTCGTCAAGAATGGAAATGTGGTGGGGTGTCGGAGTGGATGGTCAACAATGGAAATGTGGGTGGTGTGTGGGGGTGAATCGTCAATATTGGAAATGTGGTCGGGTGTGAGGATGGATGGTCAATAATGGAATTGTGGGTTGGGTGTGGGGTTGTATGGTCAATAATGGAAATGTGGTGGGGTGAGGGGGTGGATGGTCAATAATGGAAATGTGGGGGGGTGTACGTTGAGTCATCAATAATTGAACTGTAGGTGGGGTGTGGTGTGCATGGTCAATAATGCAAATGTGCTGGGGTGTGGGAGTGGATGGTCAATAATGGAAATGTGGGTGGGGTGAGTGGGTGAATGGTCAATAATGGAAATGTGCTGGGGTGTGGGTTGAATTGTCAATAATGGAAATGTAGGTGGGTGTGTGGTGTATGGTCAATAATGGAAATGTGCTGGGGTGTGGGAGTGGATGGTCAATAATGGAGATGTGGGTGGGGTGAGGGGGTGGATGGTCAATAAAGGAAATGTGGTGGGGTGTGGGTTGAATTGTCAATAATGGAAATGTAGGTGGGTGTGGGGTGTATGGTCAATAATCGAAATGTGCTGGGGTGTGGGAGTGGATGGTCAATAATGGTAATGTGGGTGGGGAGAGGGGGTGGATGGTCAATAATGGAAATGTGGTGGGGTGTGGGAGTGGAAGGTCAATAATGGAAATGTGGGTGTAGTGTGTGGTTGTATGGTCAATAATGGAAATGTGGTGGGGTGTGGGTTGAATCGTCAAAAATGGAAATGTGGGTGGGGTGTGGGGCTATATGTTCAATAATGGAAATGTGGTGGTGTGAGGGGTTGGATGGTCAATAATGGAAATGTGGTGGGTTGTGGGGGTGGATGGTCAATAATGGAAATGTGGGTGGGGTGTGGGGGCGAGTCGTCAATAATGGAAATGTCCTTGGGGTGTGGGGTTGTATGGTCAATAATGAAAATGTGTTGGGGAGTGGGGGTGAATTGTCAATAATGGAAATGTGGGTGGGGTGTGGAGGTGAATGGTCAGTAATGGAAATGCAGGTGGGGTGTGGGGTGGATGATCAATAAGTGATATGTGGGTGGGTTGTGGGGTTGTATGGTCAATTATGGAAATGTGGGAGGGGTGTGGGGGTGGATGGTCAATAATGGAAATGTGGTGGAGTGTGGAGGTGGATGGTCATTAATGGAAATGTGTGTGGGGTGTGGGGTTGTATGGTCAATAATGGAAATGTGGGTGGAGTGTGGGGGTGGATGGTCAATAATGGAAATGTGGGTGGGGTGTGGACGTGATTCGTCAAGAATGGAAATGTGGTGGGTTGTCGGAGTGGATGGTCAACAATGGAAATCTGGGTGAGGTGTCGGGGTAGATGGTCAATAATGGAAATGTGGTGGTGTGTGGGGTTGGATGGTCAATAATGGAAATGTGATGGGGAGTGGGGGTGAATTGTCAATAATGGAAATGTGGGTGGGGTGTGGAGGTGAATGGTCAGTAATGGAAATGCAGGTGGGGTGTGGGGTGGATGATCAATAAGTGATATGTGGGTGGGTTGTGGGGTTGTATGGTCAATTATGGAAATGTGGGAGGGGTGTGGGTGTGGATGGTCAATTATGGAAATGTAGGTGGGGTGTGGGGGTGGATGGTCAATAATGGAAATGTGGGTTGAGTGTGGGGGTGACTCGTCAATAATGGATATGTGGTCGGGTGTGAGGATGGATGGTCAATAATGGAATTGTGGGTTGGGTGTGGGGTTGTATGGTCAATAATGGAAATGTGGTGGGGTGAGGGGGTGGATGGTCAATAATGGAAATGTGGTGGGGTGTAGGAGTGGAAGGTCAATAATGGAAATGTGGGTGTAGTGTGGGGTTGTATGGTCAATAATGGAAATGTGGTGGGGTGTGGGTTGAATCGTCAAAAATGGAAATGTGCGTGGGGTGTGGGGCTATATGTTCAATAATGGAAATGTGGTGGTGTGAGGGGTTGGATGGTCAATAATGGAAATGTGGTGGGTTGTGGGGGTGGATGGTCATTAATGGAAATGTGGGTGGGGTGTGGGGGCGAATCGTCAATAATGGAAATGTCCTTTGGGTGTGGGGTTGTATGGTCAATAATGAAAAATTGTTGGGGAGTGGGGGTGAATTGTCAATAATGGAAATGTGGGTGGGGTGTGGAGGTGAATGGTCAGTAATGGAAATGCAGGTGGGGTGTGGGGTGGATGATCAATAAGTGATATGTGGGTGGGTTGTGGGGTTGTATGGTCAATTATGGAAATGTGGGAGGGGTGTGGGGGTGAATGGTCAATTATGGAAATGTAGGTGGGGTGTGGGGGTGGATGGTCAATAATGGAAATGTGGTGAAGTGTGGAGGTGGATCGTCATTAATGGAAATGGGTGTGGGGTGTGGGGTTGTATGGTCAATAATGGAAATGTGGGTTGAGTGTGGGGGTGACTCGTCAATAATGGATATTTGGTCGGGTGTGAGGATGGATGGTCAATAATGGAATTGTGAGTTGGGTTTGGGGTTGTATGGTCAATAATGGAAATGTGGTGGGGTGAGGGGGTGGATGGTCAATAATGGAAATGTGGGGTGGTGTGCGTTGAGTCATCAATAATTGAACTGTAGGTGGGGTGTGGTGTGCATGGTCAATAATGGAAATGAGCTGGGGTGTGGGAGTGGATGGTCAATAATGGAAATGTGGGTGGGGTGAGGGGGTGAATGGTCAATAATGGAAATGTGCTGGGGTGTGGGAGTGGATGGTCAATAATGGAAATGTGGGTGGGGTGAGGGGGTGGATGGTCAATAATGGAAATGTGGTGGGTTGTGGGGATGGATGGTCATTAATGGAAATGTGTGTGGGGTGTGGGGTTGTATGGTCAATAATGGAAATGTGGGTGGGGTGTGGGGGTGAATCGTCAATATTGGAAATGTGGTCGGGTGTGAGGGTGGATGGTCAATAATGGAAATGTGGGTGGGGTGTGGGGGTGAATCGTAAATAATGAAAATGTGGGTGGGGTGTGGGGGTGGATGGTCAGTAATGGAAATGTGGGTGGGGTGTGGGTTGAATCGTCAATAATGGAAATGTAGGTGGGGTGTAGTGGTGAATCGTCAATAATGGAAATGTGTGTGGGGTGTGGGGTTGTATGGTCAATAATGGAAATGTGGGTGGGGTGTGGGGCTGAATCGTCAATATTGGAAATGTGGTCGGGTGTGAGGGTGGATGGTCAATAATGGAAATGTGGGTGGGGTGTGGGGGTGAATCGTAAATAATGGAAATGTGGGTGGGGTGTGGACGTGATTCGTCAAGAATGGAAATGTGGTGGGGTGTCGGAGTGGATGGTCAACAATGGAAATGTGGGTGGGGTGTGGGGGTGAATCGTCAATATTGGAAATGTGGTCGGGTGTGAGGATGGATGGTCAATAATGGAATTGTGGGTTGGGTGTGGGGTTGTATGGTCAATAATGGAAATGTGGTGGGGTGAGGGGGTGGATGGTCAATAATGGAAATGTGGGGGGGTGTGCGTTGAGTCATCAATAATTGAACTGTAGGTGGGGTGTGGTGTGCATGGTCAATAATGCAAATGTGCTGGGGTGTGGGAGTGGATGGTCAATAATGGAAATGTGGGTGGGGTGAGTGGGTGAATGGTCAATAATGGAAATGTGCTGGGGTGTGGGTTGAATTGTCAATAATGGAAATGTAGGTGGGTGTGTGGTGTATGGTCAATAATGGAAATGTGCTGGGGTGTGGGAGTGGATGGTCAATAATGGAGATGTGGGTGGGGTGAGGGGGTGGATGGTCAATAAAGGAAATGTTGTGGGGTGTGGGGTTGGATGGTCAATAATGGAAATGTGATGGGGAGTGGGGGTGAATTGTCAATAATGGAAATGTGGGTGGGGTGTGGAGGTGAATGGTCAGTAATGGAAATGCAGGTGGGGTGTGGGGTGGATGATCAATAAGTGATATGTGGGTGGGTTGTGGGGTTGTATGGTCAATTATGGAAATGTGGGAGGGGTGTGGGTGTGGATGGTCAATTATGGAAATGTAGGTGGGGTGTGGGGGTGGATGGTCAATAATGGAAATGTGGGTTGAGTGTGGGGGTGACTCGTCAATAATGGATATGTGGTCGGGTGTGAGGATGGATGGTCAATAATGGAATTGTGGGTTGGGTGTGGGGTTGTATGGTCAATAATGGAAATGTGGTGGGGTGAGGGGGTGGATGGTCAATAATGGAAATGTGGTGGGGTGTAGGAGTGGAAGGTCAATAATGGAAATGTGGGTGTAGTGTGGGGTTGTATGGTCAATAATGGAAATGTGGTGGGGTGTGGGTTGAATCGTCAAAAATGGAAATGTGCGTGGGGTGTGGGGCTATATGTTCAATAATGGAAATGTGGTGGTGTGAGGGGTTGGATGGTCAATAATGGAAATGTGGTGGGTTGTGGGGGTGGATGGTCATTAATGGAAATGTGGGTGGGGTGTGGGGGCGAATCGTCAATAATGGAAATGTCCTTTGGGTGTGGGGTTGTATGGTCAATAATGAAAAATTGTTGGGGAGTGGGGGTGAATTGTCAATAATGGAAATGTGGGTGGGGTGTGGAGGTGAATGGTCAGTAATGGAAATGCAGGTGGGGTGTGGGGTGTATGATCAATAAGTGATATGTGGGTGGGTTGTGGGGTTGTATGGTCAATTATGGAAATGTGGGAGGGGTGTGGGGGTGAATGGTCAATTATGGAAATGTAGGTGGGGTGTGGGGGTGGATGGTCAATAATGGAAATGTGGTGAAGTGTGGAGGTGGATCGTCATTAATGGAAATGGGTGTGGGGTGTGGGGTTGTATGGTCAATAATGGAAATGTGGGTTGAGTGTGGGGGTGACTCGTCAATAATGGATATTTGGTCGGGTGTGAGGATGGATGGTCAATAATGGAATTGTGAGTTGGGTTTGGGGTTGTATGGTCAATAATGGAAATGTGGTGGGGTGAGGGGGTGGATGGTCAATAATGGAAATGTGGGGTGGTGTGCGTTGAGTCATCAATAATTGAACTGTAGGTGGGGTGTGGTGTGCATGGTCAATAATGGAAATGAGCTGGGGTGTGGGAGTGGATGGTCAATAATGGAAATGTGGGTGGGGTGAGGGGGTGAATGGTCAATAATGGAAATGTGCTGGGGTGTGGGAGTGGATGGTCAATAATGGAAATGTGGGTGGGGTGAGGGGGTGGATGGTCAATAATGGAAATGTGGTGGGTTGTGGGGATGGATGGTCATTAATGGAAATGTGTGTGGGGTGTGGGGTTGTATGGTCAATAATGGAAATGTGGGTGGGGTGTGGGGGTGAATCGTCAATATTGGAAATGTGGTCGGGTGTGAGGGTGGATGGTCAATAATGGAAATGTGGGTGGGGTGTGGGGGTGAATCGTAAATAATGAAAATGTGGGTGGGGTGTGGGGGTGGATGGTCAGTAATGGAAATGTGGGTGGGGTGTGGGTTGAATCGTCAATAATGGAAATGTAGGTGGGGTGTAGTGGTGAATCGTCAATAATGGAAATGTGTGTGGGGTGTGGGGTTGTATGGTCAATAATGGAAATGTGGGTGGGGTGTGGGGCTGAATCGTCAATATTGGAAATGTGGTCGGGTGTGAGGGTGGATGGTCAATAATGGAAATGTGGGTGGGGTGTGGGGGTGAATCGTAAATAATGGAAATGTGGGTGGGGTGTGGACGTGATTCGTCAAGAATGGAAATGTGGTGGGGTGTCGGAGTGGATGGTCAACAATGGAAATGTGGGTGGGGTGTGGGGGTGAATCGTCAATATTGGAAATGTGGTCGGGTGTGAGGATGGATGGTCAATAATGGAATTGTGGGTTGGGTGTGGGGTTGTATGGTCAATAATGGAAATGTGGTGGGGTGAGGGGGTGGATGGTCAATAATGGAAATGTGGGGGGGTGTGCGTTGAGTCATCAATAATTGAACTGTAGGTGGGGTGTGGTGTGCATGGTCAATAATGCAAATGTGCTGGGGTGTGGGAGTGGATGGTCAATAATGGAAATGTGGGTGGGGTGAGTGGGTGAATGGTCAATAATGGAAATGTGCTGGGGTGTGGGTTGAATTGTCAATAATGGAAATGTAGGTGGGTGTGTGGTGTATGGTCAATAATGGAAATGTGCTGGGGTGTGGGAGTGGATGGTCAATAATGGAGATGTGGGTGGGGTGAGGGGGTGGATGGTCAATAAAGGAAATGTTGTGGGGTGTGGGTTGAATTGTCAATAATGGAAATGTAGGTGGGTGTGGGGTGTATGGTCAATAATCGAAATGTGCTGGGTTGTGGGAGTGGATGGTCAATAATGGTAATGTGGGTGGGGAGAGGGGGTGGATGGTCAATAATGGAAATCTGGTGGTGTGTAGGAGTGGAAGGTCAATAATGGAAATGTGGGTGTAGTGTGGGGTTGTATGGTCAATAATGGAAATGTGGTGGGGTGTGGGTTGAATCGTCAAAAATGGAAATGTGGGTGGGGTGTGGGGCTATATGTTCAATAATGGAAATGTGGTGGTGTGATGGGTTGGATGGTCAATAATGGAAATGTGGTGGGTTGTGGGGGTGGATGGTCAATAATGGAAATGTGGGTGGGGTGTGGGGGCGAATCGTCAATAATGGAAATGTGCTTGGGGTGTGGGGTTGTATGGTCAATAATGAAAATGTGTTGGGGAGTGGGGGTGAATTGTCAATAATGGAAATGTGGGTGGGGTGTGGAGGTGAATGGTCAGTAATGGAAATGCAGGTGGGGTGTGGGGTGGATGATCAATAAGTGATATGTGGGTGGGTTGTGGGGTTGTATGGTCAATTATGGAAATGTGGGAGGGGTGTGGGGGTGGATGGTCAATAATGGAAATGTGGTGGAGTGTGGAGGTGGATGGTCATTAATGGAAATGTGTGTGGGGTGTGGGGTTGTATGGTCAATAATGGAAATGTGGGTGGAGTGTGGGGGTGAATCGTCAATAATGTAAATGTGGGTGGGGTGAGGGTTGAGTCATCAATACTGGAAATCTGGTGGGGTGTGGGGTTGTATGGACAATAATGGAAATGTGGTGGGGTGTGGGGGTGAATCGTAAATAATGAAAATGTGGGTGGGGTGTGGGGGTGGATGGTCAGTAATGGAAATGTGGGTGGGGTGTGGGTTGAATCGTCAATAATGGAAATGTAGGTGGGCTGTGGGGTGTATGGACAATAATGGAAATGTGCTGGGGTGTGGGTTGAATTGTCAATAATGGAAATCTAGGTGGGTGTGTGGTGTATGGTCAATAATGGAAATGTGCTGGGGTGTGGGAGTGGATGGTCAATAATGGAAATGTGGTGGGGTGTGGGTTGAATTGTCAATAATGGAAATGTAGGTGGGTGTGGGGTGTATGGTCAATAATCGAAATGTGCTGGGGTGTGGGAGTGGATGGTCAATAATGGTAATGTGGGTGGGGTGAGGGGGTGGATGGTCAATAATGGAAATGTGGTGGGGTGTAGGAGTGGAAGGTCAATAATGGAAATGTGGGTGTAGTGTGGGGTTGTATGGTCAATAATGGAAATGTGGTGGGGTGTGGGTTGAATCGTCAAAAATGGAAATGTGGGTGGGGTGTGGGGCTATATGTTCAACAATGGAAATGTGGTGGTGTGAGGGGTTGGATGGTCAATAATGGAAATGTGGTGGGTTGTGGGGGTGGATGGTCAATAATGGAAATGTGGGTGGGGTGTGGGGGCGAATCGTCAATAATGGAAATGCAGGTGGGGTGTGGGGTGGATGATCAATAAGTGATATGTGGGTGGGTTGTGGGGCTGTAAGGTCAATTATGGAAATGTGGGAGGGGTTTGGGGGTGGATGGTCAATTATGGAAATGTAGGTGGGGTGTGGGGGTGGATGGTCAATAATGGAAATGTGGTGGAGTGTGGAGGTGGATCGTCATTAATGGAAATGGGTGTGGGGTGTGGGGTTGTATGGTCAATAATGGAAATGTGGGTTGAGTGTGGGGGTGACTCGTCAATAATGGAAATGTGGTGGGGTGTGAGGATGGATGGTCAATAATGCAATTGTGGGTTGGGTGTGGGGTTGTATGGTCAATAATGGAAATGTGGTGGGGTGAGGGGGTGGATGGTCAATAATGGAAATGTGGGGGTTGTGGGGGTGAATAGTCAATAATGGAAATGTGGGGGTTGTGGGTTGAGTCATCAATAATGGAACTGTAGGTGGGGTGTGGTGTGCATGGTCAATAATGGAAATGTGCTGGGGTGTGGGAGTGGATGGTCAATAATGGAAATGTGGGTGGGGTGAGGGGGTGAATGGTCAATAATGGAAATGTGCTGGGCTGTGGGAGTGGATGGTCAATAATGGAAATGTGGGTGGGGTGAGGGGGTGGATGGTCAATAATGGAAATGTGGTCGGGTGTGAGGATGGATGGTCAATAATGCAATTGTGGGTTGGGTGTGGGGTTGTATGGTCAATAATGGAAATGTGTGTGCGGTGTGGGGTTGTATGGTCAATAATGGAAATGTGGTGGGGTGAGGGGGTGGATGGTCAATAATGGAAATGTGGGGGTTGTGGGGGTGAATCGTCAATAATGGAAATGTGGGGGTTGTGGGTTGAGTCATCAATAATGGAACTGTAGGTGGGGTGTGGTGTGCATGGTCAATAATGGAAATGTGCTGGGGTGTGGGAGTGGATGGTCAATAATGGAAATGTGGGTGGGGTGAGGGGGTGAATGGTCAATAATGGAAATGTGCTGGGCAGTGGGAGTGGATGGTCAATAATGGAAATGTGGGTGGGGTGAGGGGGTGGATGGTCAATAATGGAAATGTGGTGGGTTGTGGGGGTGGATGGTCATTAATGGAAATGTGTGTGGGGTGTGGGGTTGTATGGTCAATAATGGAAATGTGGGTGGGGTGTGGGGGTGAATCGTCAATATTGGAAATGTGGTCGGGTGTGAGGGTGGATGGTCAATAATGGAATTGTGTGTTGGGTGTGGGGTTGTATGGTCAATAATGGAAATGTGGTGGGGTGAGGGGGTGGATGGTCAATAATGGAAATGTGGGGGGTGTGGGGGTGAATCGTCAATAATGGAAATGTGGGTGGGGTGTGGGTTGAGTTATGAATAATGGAAATCTGGTGGGGTGTGGGTTGTATAGTCAATAATGGAAATGTGGGTGTGGTGTGGGGTTGTATGGTCAATAATGGAAATGTGGTGGGGTGTGGGGGTGGATCGTCAGTAATGGAAATGTGGGTGGGGTGTGGGGGTGAATGGTCAATAATGGAAATGTGGTGGGGTGTGGGTTGAATCGTCAGTAATGGAAATGTAGGTGGGGTGTGGTGTGTATGGTCAATAATGGAAATATGCTGGTGTGTGGGAGTGGATGGTCAATAATGGAAATGTGGGTGGGGTGAGGCGGTGGATGGTTAATAATGGAAATGTGTTGGGGTGTTGGTTGAATCGTCAACAATGGAAATGTAGTTGGGGTGTGGGGTGTACGGTCAATAATGGAAATGTGCTGGGGTGTGGGAGTGGATGGTCAATAATGGAAATGTGGCTGGGGTGTGGAGTTGTATGGTCAATAATGGGAATGTGGTGGGGTGTGGGGGTGAATCGTCTATAATGGAAATGTGGGTGGGGTGTGGGGGTGGATGGTCAGTAATGGAAATGTGTGTGAGGTGTGGGGGTGAATGGTCAATAATGGAAATGTGGTGGGGTGTGGGTTGAATCGTCAATAATGGAACTGTAGTTGGGGTGTGATGTGTATGGTTAATAATGGAAATGTGCTGGGGTGTGGGAGTGGATGGTCAATAATGGAAATGTGGGTGGGGTGTGGGGTCTATGGTCAATAATGGAAATGTGCTGGGGTGTGGGAGTGGATGGTATTTAATGGAAATGTGGTGGGTTGTGGGGGTGGATGGTCAATAATGGAAATGTGGTGGGGTGTGGAGGTGGATGCTCAACAATGGAAATGTGGGTGGGGTGTGGGGGTAAATCGTCAATAATGGAAATGTGGGTGGGGTGTGGGTGTGAATCATCAATAATTGAAATGTGGTGGGGTGTGGGTTGAATCATCAATAATAGAAATGTGGTGGGGTGTAGTGGTGAATCGTCAATAATGGAAATGTGGGTGGGGTGTGGGTTGAATCATCAATAATGGAATCGTGGTGGGGTCTGGGGTTGTATGGTCAATAATGGAAATGTTGTGGGGTGTGGGAGTGCATGTTCAATAATGGAAATATGGGTCGGGTGTGGGGTTGTATGGTCAATAATGGAAATGTTGGTGGGGTGTGGGGGTGAATCGTCAATAATGGAAATGTGGGTGGGGTGTGGGTTTGTATGGTCAATAATGGAATTGTGGGTGGGGTGTGGTGTGAATCGTCAATAATGGAAATGTGGGTCGGGTGTGGGGTTGTATGGTCAATAATGGAAATGTGGGTTGGGTGATGGGGTGGATGGTCAATAATGGAAATGTAGTGGTGTGTGGGGTTGGATGGTCAATAATGGAAATGTGGTGGGGTGTCGGGGTAGATCGTCAATAATGGAAATGTGGTGGGTTGTGGGGGTGGATGGTCAATAATGGAAATGTGGGTGGGGTGTGGACGTGATTCGTCAAGAATGGAAATGTGGTGGGGTGTCGGAGTGGATGGTCAACAATGGAAATGTGGGTGGGGTGTCGGGGTAGATGGTCAATAATGGAAATGTGGTGGTGTGTGGGGTTGGATGGTCAATAATGGAAATGTGGTGGGGTGTCGGGGTAGATCGTCAATAATGGAAATGTGGGTGGGGTGAGGGGGTGAATGGTCAATTATGGAAATGTGCTGGGGTGTGGGAGTGGATGGTCAATAATGGAAATGTGGGTGGGGTGAGGGGTGGATGGTCAATAATGGAAATGTGGGGGGTGTGGGGGTGAATCGTCAATAATGTAAATGTGGGTGGGGTGAGGGTTGAGTCATCAATACTGGAAATCTGGTGGGGTGTGGGGTTGTATGGACAATAATGGAAATGTGGTGGGGTGTGGGGGTGAATCGTAAATAATGAAAATGTGGGTGGGGTGTGGGGGTGGATGGTCAGTAATGGAAATGTGGGTGGGGTGTGGGTTGAATCGTCAATAATGGAAATGTAGGTGGGCTGTGGGGTGTATGGACAATAATGGAAATGTGCTGGGGTGTGGGTTGAATTGTCAATAATGGAAATGTAGGTGGGTGTGTGGTGTATGGTCAATAATGGAAATGTGCTGGGGTGTGGGAGTGGATGGTCAATAATGGAAATGTGGTGGGGTGTGGGTTGAATTGTCAATAATGGAAATGTAGGTGGGTGTGGGGTGTATGGTCAATAATCGAAATGTGCTGGGGTGTGGGAGTGGATGGTCAATAATGGTAATGTGGGTGGGGTGAGGGGGTGGATGGTCAATAATGGAAATGTGGTGGGGTGTAGGAGTGGAAGGTCAATAATGGAAATGTGGGTGTAGTGTGGGGTTGTATGGTCAATAATGGAAATGTGGTGGGGTGTGGGTTGAATCGTCAAAAATGGAAATGTGGGTGGGGTGTGGGGCTATATGTTCAATAATGGAAATGTGGTGGTGTGAGGGGTTGGATGGTCAATAATGGAAATGTGGTGGGTTGTGGGGGTGGATGGTCAATAATGGAAATGTGGGTGGGGTGTGGGGGCGAATCGTCAATAATGGAAATGCAGGTGGGGTGTGGGGTGGATGATCAATAAGTGATATGTGGGTGGGTTGTGGGGCTGTAAGGTCAATTATGGAAATGTGGGAGGGGTTTGGGGGTGGATGGTCAATTATGGAAATGTAGGTGGGGTGTGGGGGTGGATGGTCAATAATGGAAATGTGGTGGAGTGTGGAGGTGGATCGTCATTAATGGAAATGGGTGTGGGGTGTGGGGTTGTATGGTCAATAATGGAAATGTGGGTTGAGTGTGGGGGTGACTCGTCAATAATGGATATGTGGTCCGGTGTGAGGATGGATGGTCAATAATGCAATTGTGGGTTGGGTGTGGGGTTGTATGGTCAATAATGGAAATGTGGTGGGGTGAGGGGGTGGATGGTCAATAATGGAAATGTGGGGGTTGTGGGGGTGAATCGTCAATAATGGAAATGTGGGGGTTGTGGGTTGAGTCATCAATAATGGAACTGTAGGTGGGGTGTGGTGTGCATGGTCAATAATGGAAATGTGCTGGGGTGTGGGAGTGGATGGTCAATAATGGAAATGTGGGTGGGGTGAGGGGGTGAATGGTCAATAATGGAAATGTGCTGGGCTGTGGGAGTGGATGGTCAATAATGGAAATGTGGGTGGGGTGAGGGGGTGGATGGTCAATAATGGAAATGTGGTGGGTTGTGGGGGTGGATGGTCATTAATGGAAATGTGTGTGGGGTGTGGGGTTGTATGGTCAATAATGGAAATGTGGGTGGGGTGTGGGGGTGAATCGTCAATATTGGAAATGTGGTCGGGTGTGAGGGTGGATGGTCAATAATGGAATTGTGTGTTGGGTGTGGGGTTGTATGGTCAATAATGGAAATGTGGTGGGGTGAGGGGGTGGATGGTCAATAATGGAAATGTGGGGGGTGTGGGGGTGAATCGTCAATAATGGAAATGTGGGTGGGGTGTGGGTTGAGTTATGAATAATGGAAATCTGGTGGGGTGTGGGTTGTATAGTCAATAATGGAAATGTGGGTGTGGTGTGGGGTTGTATGGTCAATAATGGAAATGTGGTGGGGTGTGGGGGTGGATCGTCAGTAATGGAAATGTGGGTGGGGTGTGGGGGTGAATGGTCAATAATGGAAATGTGGTGGGGTGTGGGTTGAATCGTCAGTAATGGAAATGTAGGTGGGGTGTGGTGTGTATGGTCAATAATGGAAATATGCTGGTGTGTGGGAGTGGATGGTCAATAATGGAAATGTGGGTGGGGTGAGGCGGTGGATGGTTAATAATGGAAATGTGTTGGGGTGTGGGTTGAATCGTCAACAATGGAAATGTAGTTGGGGTGTGGGGTGTACGTTCAATAATGGAAATGTGCTGGGGTGTGGGAGTGGATGGTCAATAATGGAAATGTGGCTGGGGTGTGGAGTTGTATGGTCAATAATGGAAATGTGGTGGGGTGTGGGGGTGAATCGTCTATAATGGTAATGTGGGTGGGGTGTGGGGGTGGATGGTCAGTAATGGAAATGTGTGTGAGGTGTGGGGGTGAATGGTCAATAATGGAAATGTGGTGGGGTGTGGGTTGAATCGTCAATAATGGAACTGTAGTTGGGGTGTGATGTGTATGGTCAATAATGGAAATGTGCTGGGGTGTGGGAGTGGATGGTCAATAATGGAAATGTGGGTGGGGTGTGGGGTCTATGGTCAATAATGGAAATGTGCTGGGGTGTGGGAGTGGATGGTATTTAATGGAAATGTGGTGGGTTGTGGGGGTGGATGGTCAATAATGGAAATGTGGTGGGGTGTGGAGGTGGATGCTCAACAATGGAAATGTGGGTGGGGTGTGGGGGTAAATCGTCAATAATGGAAATGTGGGTGGGGTGTGGGTGTGAATCATCAATAATTGAAATGTGGTGGGGTGTGGGTTGAATCATCAATAATAGAAATGTGGTGGGGTGTAGTGGTGAATCGTCAATAATGGAAATGTGGGTGGGGTGTGGGTTGAATCATCAATAATGGAATCGTGGTGGGGTCTGGGGTTGTATGGTCAATAATGGAAATGTTGTGGGGTGTGTGAGTGCATGTTCAATAATGGAAATATGGGTCGGGTGTGGGGTTGTATGGTCAATAATGGAAATGTGGGTGGTGTGTGGGGGTGAATCGTCAATAATGGAAATGTGGGTCGGGTGTGGGGTTGTATGGTCAATAATGGAAATGTGGGTTGGGTGATGGGGTGGATGGTCAATAATGGAAATGTAGTGGTGTGTGGGGTTGGATGGTCAATAATGGAAATGTGGTGGGGTGTCGGGGTAGATCGTCAATAATGGAAATGTGGTGGGTTGTGGGGGTGGATGGTCAATAATGGAAATGTGGGTGGGGTGTGGACGTGATTCGTCAAGAATGGAAATGTGGTGGGGTGTCGGAGTGGATGGTCAACAATGGAAATGTGGGTGGGGTGTCGGGGTAGATGGTCAATAATGGAAATGTGGTAGTGTGAGGGGTTGGATGGTCAATAATGGAAATGTGGTGGGTTGTGGGGGTGGATGGTCAATAATGGAAATGTGGGTGGGGTGTGGGGGCGAATCGTCAATAATGGAAATGCAGGTGGGGTGTGGGGTGGATGATCAATAAGTGATATGTGGGTGGGTTGTGGGGCTGTAAGGTCAATTATGGAAATGTGGGAGGGGTTTGGGGGTGGATGGTCAATTATGGAAATGTAGGTGCGGTGTGGGGGTGGATGGTCAATAATGGAAATGTGGTGGAGTGTGGAGGTGGATCGTCATTAATGGAAATGGGTGTGGGGTGTGGGGTTGTATGGTCAATAATGGAAATGTGGGTTGAGTGTGGGGGTGACTCGTCAATAATGGATATGTGGTCGGGTGTGAGGATGGATGGTCAATAATGCAATTGTGGGTTGGGTGTGGGGTTGTATGGTCAATAATGGAAATGTGGTGGGTTGAGGGGGTGGATGGTCAATAATGGAAATGTGGGGGTTGTGGGGGTGAATCGTCAATAATGGAAATGTGGGGGTTGTGGGTTGAGTCATCAATAATGGAACTGTAGGTGGGGTGTGGTGTGCATGGTCAATAATGGAAATGTGCTGGGGTGTGGGAGTGGATGGTCAATAATGGAAATGTGGGTGGGGTGAGGGGGTGAATGGTCAATAATGGAAATGTGCTGGGCTGTGGGAGTGGATGGTCAATAATGGAAATGTGGGTGGGGTGAGGGGGTGGATGGTCAATAATGGAAATGTGGTGGGTTGTGGGGGTGGATGGTCATTAATGGAAATGTGTGTGGGGTGTGGGGTTGTATGGTCAATAATGGAAATGTGGGTGGGGTGTGGGGGTGAATCGTCAATATTGGAAATGTGGTCGGGTGTGAGGGTGGATGGTCAATAATGGAATTGTGTGTTGGGTGTGGGGTTGTATGGTCAATAATGGAAATGTGGTGGGGTGAGGGGGTGGATGGTCAATAATGGAAATGTGGGGGGTGTGGGGGTGAATCGTCAATAATGGAAATGTGGGTGGGGTGTGGGTTGAGTTATGAATAATGGAAATCTGGTGGGGTGTGGGTTGTATAGTCAGTAATGGAAATGTAGGTGGGGTGTGGTGTGTATGGTCAATAATGGAAATATGCTGGTGTGTGGGAGTGGATGGTCAATAATGGAAATGTGGGTGGGGTGAGGCGGTGGATGGTTAATAATGGAAATGTGTTGGGGTGTGGGTTGAATCGTCAACAATGGAAATGTAGTTGGGGTGTGGGGTGTACGGTCAATAATGGAAATGTGCTGGGGTGTGGGAGTGGATGGTCTATAATGGAAATGTGGCTGGGGTGTGGAGTTGTATGGTCAATAATGGAAATGTGGTGGGGTGTGGGGGTGAATCGTCTATAATGGAAATGTGGGTGGGGTGTGGGGGTGGATGGTCAGTAATGGAAATGTGTGTGAGGTGTGGGGGTGAATGGTCAATAATGGAAATGTGGTGGGGTGTGGGTTGAATCGTCAATAATGGAACTGTAGTTGGGGTGTGATGTGTATGGTCAATAATGGAAATGTGCTGGGGTGTGGGAGTGGATGGTCAATAATGGAAATGTGGGTGGGGTGTGGGGTCTATGGTCAATAATGGAAATGTGCTGGGGTGTGGGAGTGGATGGTATTTAATGGAAATGTGGTGGGTTGTGGGGGTGGATGGTCAATAATGGAAATGTGGTGGGGTGTGGAGGTGGATGCTCAACAATGGAAATGTGGTGGGGTGTGGGTTGAATCATCAATAATAGGAATGTGGTGGGGTGTAGTGGTGAATCGTCAAAAATGGAAATGTGGGTGGGGTGTGGGTTGAATCATCAATAATGGAATCGTGGTGGGGTCTGGGCTTGTATGGTCAATAATGGAAATGTTGTGGAGTGTGGGAGTGCATGTTCAATAATGGAAATATGGGTCGGGTGTGGGGTTGTATGGTCAATAATGGAAATGTGGGTGGGGTGTGGGGGTGAATCGTCAATAATGGAAATGTGGGTGGGGTGTGGGTTTGTATGGTCAATAATGGAATTGTGGGTGGGGTGTGGTGTGAATCGTCAATAATGGAAATGTGGGTCGGGTGTGGGGTTGTATGGTCAATAATGGAAATGTGGGTTGGGTGATGGGGTGGATGGTCAATAATGGAAATGTAGTGGTGTGTGGGGTTGGATGGTCAATAATGGAAATGTGGTGGGGTGTCGGGGTAGATCGTCAATAATGGAAATGTGGTGGGTTGTGGGGGTGGATGGTCAATAATGGAAATGTGGGTGGGGTGTGGACGTGATTCGTCAAGAATGGAAATGTGGTGGGGTGTCGGAGTGGATGGTCAACAATGGAAATGTGGGTGGGGTGTCGGGGTAGATGGTCAATAATGGAAATGTGGTGGTGTGTGGGGTTGGATGGTCAATAATGGAAATGTGGTGGGGTGTCGGGGTAGATCGTCAATAATGGAAATGTGGTGGGTTGTGGGGCTGGATGGTCAATAATGGAAATGTGGGTGGGGTGTGGGGTTGTATGGTCAATAATGGAAATGTGGTTGGGTGTGGGCGTGAATTGTCAATAATGGAAATGTGATGGGGTGTGGGGTTGTATGGTCAGTAATGGAAATGTGGTGGGGTGTTGGTGTGAATCGTCAATAATGGAAATGTGGGTGGGGTGTGGGGGTGGATGGTCAGTAATGGAAATGTGGGTGGGGTGTGGGGTTGTATGGTCAATAATTGAAACGTTTTGGGGTGTGGGTTGAATTATCAATAATGGAAATGTGGTGGAGTGTGGAGGTGGATCGTCATTAATGGAAATGGGTGTGGGGTGTGGGGTTGTATGGTCAATAATGGAAATGTGGGTGGGGTGTGGACGTGATTCGTCAAGAATGGAAATGTGGTGGGGTGTGGGGGTGGATGGTCAATAATGGAAATGTGGTGGGGTGTGGGGGTGAATCGTCAATAATGGAAATGTGGGTGGTGTGTGGGGGTGAATCGTCAATCATGGAAATGTGGTGGGGTGTGGGTTTGTATTGTCAATAATGAAAATGTGGTGGTTTGTGGGGGTGGATCGTCAATAATGGAAATATGGTGGGGTATGGGGTGGTGTTGTATGGTCAATAATGGAAATGTGGGTGTGGTGTGGGGTTGTATGGTCAATAATGGAAATGTGGTGGGGTGTGGGTGTGGATGGTCAATAATGGAAATGTGGGTGTGGTGTTGGGGGAATCGTCAATAATGGAAATGTGGGTGGGGTGTGGGCGTGGATGGTCAATAATGGAAATGTGGGTGGGGAGTGGGGGTCGATGGTCAATAATGCAAATGATGGTGGGCACTAACTTGGATAATTTTATCTGCATTATATTATGTAAAAAATGTTGCTTCCTCAATTCAGTTTTGGCATTTTGAAGTTATTTCAGTGGTTTGAAATCATTACAGCCTTACAACAAAGGAACATGTTACAAATTTTGAGTCACTGAACAGCTGTCATTTTCCATAACCACAACATCACAATTCTCTTTCAGGAAGGAAGTGTTTGGCAGCAAGTTTTTAACACCTAACATTTCACAGATGATACAGGCAGATACTTGTCAGGACGAAATAATGTTTTACTGCATCATTGCTTGGATATAATACTGCCAGAGAAAAGTACTGACGTTTAAAGTTCAAAGTCAATTTTATTATCCATATACATATATGTCACCATATACAACCCTGAGATTCATTTTCTTGTGGGAAAGCTCAACAAATCTATAGAATAAGAATGATAATAGGATCAATGAAAGATCAACCAGACGGCAGAAGACAACATATTGTGAAAATGGAATTATAAACAAAGAGCAATAAATAAATAACAAGAACATGAGATAACGAGATAAAGAGACCTTAAAGTGAGATCATTGTTTATGGGAACACCCCAACTGGTTGTGGGCAAGTGACTGAGGTCTTTCTGTATGAACAGCAAATCTAAGTAACAAAGATGATTGCGTGAAGTGTTTTGCAGTTGCTATTTAACTATTATTTTTCTGTCTTATTTTGAATTAATGTTGCATAGAAACATAAAAAACCTACAGCACAATACAGACCCTTTGGCCCACAAACATATCCCTACCTTAGAAATTACAAGGGTTACCCACGGCCCTCTATTTTTCTAAGCTCCATGTGCCTATCCAAAAGTCTCTGAAAAGACCCTATCGTATCCGCCTCCACCACTGTTGCCGGCAGCCCATTCCACACACTCACCACTCTCTGCGTAAAATACTTATCCCTGACATCACCTCTGTACCTACTCCCAAGCACCTTAAACCTTTGCCCTCTTGTGGCAGCCAATTCAGCCCTGGGAAAAAGCCTCTGATATTCTACACGATCAATGCCTCTCATCGTCTTATACACCTCTATCAGGTCACCTCTCATCCTCCTTCGTTCCAAGGAGAAAAGGTCTAGTCCACTTAACTCATCTTCATAAGGCATGCTCCCCAATCTAGGCAACATCCTTGTAAATCTCCTCTGCACCCTTTCTACGGTTTCCCCATCCTTCCTGTCGTGAGGCGACCAGAACTGAGTACAGTACTCCAAGTGGGGTCCGACCAGGGTCCTATATAGCTGCAACATTTCCTCTCGGCTCCTAAATTCAATTGCACGATTGATGAAGGCCAATACACCGTACACCTTCTAAAACACAGAGTCAACCTGCGCAGCTGCTTTGGGCGTCCTACGGACTCGGACCCCAAGATCCCCCTGATCCTCCACACTGCCGAGAGTCTTACCATTAATACTATATTCTGCCATCATATTTGACCTATCAAAATGAACCACTTCACACTTATCTGGGTTGAACTCAATTTGCCACTTCTCAGCTCAGTTTTGCATCCTATCAATGTCCCTCTGTAAACTTTGACAGCCCTCCATACTATCCACAACAGCTCCAACCTTTGTGTCATCAGTAAACTTACTAACCCATCCCTTCACTTCCTCATCCAGGTCATTTATAAAAATCACGGAGTAAGGGTCCCAGAACAGATCCCCAAGGCACTCCACTGGTGATCGACCTCCATGCAGAATATGACTCGTCTACAACGACTCTTTGCCTTCTGTGGGCAAGACAGTTCTCGATCCACAAAGCAATCTCCCCTTGGATCCCATGCCTCCTTACTTTTTCAATAAGCCTTGCTGAAATCCATATACACTACATCTACTGCTCTTCTTTCATCAATGTGTTTAATCACATCCTCAAAAAATTCAATCAGGCTCGTGAGACACAAACTGCCCTTGACAAAGCCATGCTAACTATTCCTAATCATGGGGGACATCACGTGATGACGTAGGATCGAGATGCTGGAACCCAGCTCTCCCGTAAAAAGTTAATAAATTAATGTTTAAGTGAAGAAAAGTTAGTCAATACTTTCTAAAAGTTACTTATAAACTACTCCGGATTGTTTCAAGCTATGCCTCAAAAACAGAAGATGAAAAAAACTAATACCGGGAAGACAACGCAAGTTGGAGCAGGAGTAAGGCCCACGTCTACCAAAGAACCGCAGTCTCAGGTACATTAAACTACCGGCGATACAGAACGGGAAACTGCGGCAACATCGGCCATTTCTAAAGGAAAAGACCAACGAGAACTGCGCAAGCATGAAGGAAGGAGCATGCGCAAACGGGAGCAACCAGAACTACAAAGCGCAGTTACGACTGCAACTGACAGTGAAAGTGAATCTGAGGGAGAGTCAGATTCTCTGGAAAGTTCAGACGAAGAGGGAGATAAAAGTTCTTCTGGAAATATAGAAAAGACTTTGTGGCAAATAATGCGTAAATTAGACGCATTAAAAGTAATTAAAAGTAATCAAAAAGTACTAAAAAAATGATAAATATGGAGATTATGCTTGATAAAATGACAAAGAGACAGGAAAAAATGGAAAAGAGAATTATGGACTTGGAAACTAAAATGGAAGACATGGTTGAAAGAATGGACAAAATGGAAAATGAAAATACTGCCTGGACATCAGAAAGAAAACAATTTATGGAAAAAATTGATAAGCTTGAAAATTTTAGTAGACGAAATAATATTAAAATTGTTGGACTTAAAGAAGATATAGAAGGAGAAGATCCAATAAAAAAATTTCAAAAATGGATCCCTGAAAAATTGGAAATGGAAAGAGAAACTCCAATTGAGATTGAAAGGGCTCATAGATCCTTAAGGTCAAGACCTCGAGCTGATCAAAATCCATGATCAATTTTGATAAAATGCTTAAGATAAAAGATAAAGAAAAGATCCTGAAGGCGGCTGTCCAAAGTGCCAAAAATAGAAACGGGCCATTGATGATAGAAGGGAAACCAGTTCTTTTTTATCCTGATATAAGTTACAACCTTTTGAAGAGAAAGAAGGAATTTAACCCAGCGAAAAAAGCCTTATGGGAAAAGGGTTATAAATTTATAATGCGTCACCCAGCAACACTGATAATTTTTTTGGAGGAGGGAAAAAGATTTTTTTCCGATTATCGAAAAGCGGAGGAGTTCGCACAAAAACTTTCATCAATTGACTAATTACACATAGAGGCTTCCAAACGTAATGGATTAAAGATGAAGATAGAGTCAGCGAACAGAAGTGATGGACATTATAGATGGATATTATAGAGGAGAAAAGCAAAATTTTAGAAATACTAATTGAGAATAGTATTTTTTTCTTCTTATATATATACTTTTTTATGTTGCGGGGGGGGGGGCTGGGGAGCTTTGGATCGGTTACTACGGGATCCACGTGTGTAATCATGGCGATTGCCATGACCCGTACAACAGAGGGGGGTAATGTTGTGTTTTTTTTCCACAACATTAGTAGGGGGGTATTTTGTTTTTTTCTTTATATTCTATTTTTCTTCTATTTTTTTGCCTGGATGATTGGATGGAGATTTTTATAAAGATTTCCCAGGATACCACGAAAGTTGAAAGATTAGGTATTATTATAGATTGGAGTAATATATGTACAATGTCCTGTGTATGTTACTAAAAAGGACTTCTTTGGTTTGTTACGAGTAGGAATGTTTCTTTGTCTGTTAAATGTTTCTCTCGCCGTTGTTTCGCTTTAGAATAGCTGATATGGTAATTGTATTTATTTGTTAATCAATGGGGAATGTTATTGTGTTTTGTGAGGCTGGGAACTTGGGGGAGGGGTTGCGCGGGCTTGGGGGTGAAGGGAGTCGGGAGGGAGACGCCGAGGAAGGAGGACGTGCGCTCGGAAGACCACCGGGAGTCCAAGGTGGAAGACGTGGAAGTCGGGGGGCAAGCGACGAGGAGTCGAATGGTTCGCTGGTTGAGCTCCACCGATGTGCACTAAACTGACTGAACTTTGATAAGTTGGCGCCTTTTGTTTTTTTCTTGTATATATATATTGTATTGCCTAATACTCTTTTAATTTTAGTAAACTCTTTAAAGTGTATTTCATACCGGTATTTGTTGTGGGTTTGATACTGTTGGTGGGCACGAGGCATAAACGCGATTCTCACAGCACCTGTGTGTACGGGAGGCGGGGTTGGTGAGTGGCTGGATCTCCTTTTCCCCAAGACATATACCAGCCTTTTGGGTAAGTGTTACATTTGTGGGGTGCTCGTCCCGGGATTGGATTGTCAGGGGGCTGTGGAATCGCGCAGGCAGCAGAGCGGAGATGGACAGAGATAAGATTGTTAGCTGGTGCGAATTTGAAGGTGTACCGGTACAGTACGCATGCGTAGTGAGCGGAGTGGATTTTCGAGTTTCGGGAGACGCGGTAGTGCGGGGGTTAAGTTTGGTGAAGGGTATGGGGCAGGTAGAATTGGTAGCTAGACGGTGTGGTAAAGAGATGGAGTCTAGCTGGGTGTTGGTTAGTACGAGTGCTGACGTCAGGACGTTGGAACTGCCGGCGACGGTCAGTGTACCGGGGGAGGAGGGGCTGGGGGGGCTCCACCCCTTCTCCAAGGATGAGGCAGAGGAGACATCGGAGGTGGAGCTAGAGCTAGAGGAAAACCCCAGAGAGGTGGCAGGCACTAGCAAAGGGAGGAGGGAGGAGGGAGTCGTGACTAGGCCCCGCCCCCCAGGTAGAGGGGAAGCCTCGGAGCTGGCAGCCGCACTTAACTCCCTGGTGGGAGTGGCCGAGAGGCCACGGCTGAAGCTGGGGGTGTTCTCCGGAGCCAAGCCTACTCCGGACGGGGAGGTGGACTATGAGACCTGGATCGAGCATACGTCCTTGATGTTAGAGGAGTGGCCAGGCTCGGAGGAGGAGAAGAGGCAGCGATTGGTGGGAAGTTTGAGGGGTTTAGCAGCCAAAACAGTTCGGGAGTTGAAAGCTGAAAAGTCTGGGGCCTCAGTGGAGGAATGTATAGAAGTTTTGGAGGGAGCGTTTGGGTTGTCAGGGGAACCCTGGCTGCTTTTAGCAGAGTTCCAATGCCTGGAACAATGGAGAGGGTAAAAGCTCTCCGAGTACATATTTAGGATGGAGGGGATGCTCTCGGGGCTGCGGCGCCGGGGGGGTAGTGAAGGCGCCTGACGTGGCTAGTGTGAGGATGAGTCAGTTATTCAGTGGCTCTCTGGAGGAGGACAAGGTGGCGTGGACTATCCGGCAGGCTTATAGGAAAGGCCCTCCT
Organism: Hemitrygon akajei; assembly: GCF_048418815.1. Classification (NCBI taxonomy): domain Eukaryota; kingdom Metazoa; phylum Chordata; class Chondrichthyes; order Myliobatiformes; family Dasyatidae; genus Hemitrygon; species Hemitrygon akajei. Next base: position 112,539,475 of record NC_133127.1, read on the forward strand.
CCATCATTCGGGCCACTGATTAGAGAGGTGCGCAAGGAAGAGAGAGCGTTGGGGTAAAAAAGGGGCGCAGGCCTACAGGAGCGATCCTCAGCGATACAGGAAGTGGTGGCTGGGTGGAGGAATGACAACCCACCAGGGGGTAGAGAACCCCCTCTGGAGGGGAGGGACAGGGGAGGTACCCACTCTCAGGGGCGACCAGTGCAGTGGGTTGGGAGCGGGAGTCGTCCTGGGAGAGGAGGGGCGGCAGGCAGCATGTGCTTTAACTGTGGGAAAGAGGGGCATTTCAGGTGGGACTGTGGGTGACTGAGGGTGTGCGATAGCTGTGGAGAGGAGGGACACTTTAGGTGGGATTGTGAGAGACCAGGAGTTCCGCAGAGGACAAGCCCCCCTGCGACTAAGAAGGGGGAGGTGTCGGGAAACTTAGGAGAGGCTCAGTGAGGGAACGGACTGGAGCCTCTGGAGGAACACGTTCCCAGAGATCAGCCAGGGGACCATCGGGTGCCCATGCCTCTATTCCAGACGGGCTGGTAGGACCCCGTGCCAGTGTGGGTCTACGGATAGAGGGAGTTTACGCAAAAGCCGTTCTGGATACGGGATCGCAGGTGACCTTATTGTACCGGTCTTTCTACAACCAATATCTAAAGCATTTGCCCGTAACCCCATTTGATGCTCTGCAGATTTGGGGTGTGAGCGAGGGGGACTACCTGTACGATGGGTACCTATCGGTGAGATTGGAGTTCTCGGAGGGCAATGTGGGAGCGTCCGAAGCTATTGAGACGTTGGTGTTGGTGTGTCCTGACCCGGTGGAAACTGGTGGTGCTGCCCTCCTGGTGGGGACTAATTCCCCCATTGTGCGACGGCTCCTGGGAGCTTGTAAGGAGAAAGCGGGGGAAGACTTTCTGGAGACCCTCTCGGTGCATCCAGTGTTTCGAGCAGTGTTCGAAGAAGGGGTTGCCTCCCTAGGACTGGACCCGGAGTGTAAACGAGGGACGGTGAGGTGTACGCAGGCGAGGCCCAAGGTGATCCGACCCGGGGAGGTAGCACTAGTGATGGGGACCTCGAGATTCCCAGGAGTGCCGACGGGTGAAGCCCTGTTAGTAGACGCCCCGGACAATCTTGAAGGGGAGACATGATTTCTGGTGAGGCCTGAAGTGCAGAGACCAGGGGTGGTACATGCGAGGTGTATAGCTATAAGTGTCAGGAACACCACGGCAAGAGGAATCACCTTTAAGAGGGGAATGCCGCTGGCACATCTGTTCCCGGTGACGGTAATATCTAGTGCACCAGTGAGGACCCCTAACGGGTAGGGATCGGAGCATCGAAGGGAGCTGACCGCTGAAGTCTTTAACTTCGGGGATTCCCCTGTGTCGCCGGAGTGGAAACACAGGCTAGTGGAGAAGATGCTGAAGATGGAAGCTGTTTTTTCTCGGGGCGAGTTTGATGTTGGCTGCTCCAAAAGCACTCGCCACACCATCCGGGTGACGGAGGACACCCTGTTCCGAGAGAGATCCCGGCGGCTGGCTCCAGCAGATGTTGAGGACGTGCGGCAGCACTTGTGCAAGTTGAAGGAGGCCGGAATCATAGCTGAGTCCCGAAGTCATTATGCGTCCCCAATAGTGGTGGCACGGAAGAAGAATGGGCGAGTGCGCACGTGTGTTGACTACAGGACGTTGAATCGGCGAACTGTCCCTGATCAATATACTGTCCCAAGAGTCGAGGATGCGCTGGCCTGCCTGAGCGGTGCGAAGTGGTTCAGTGTGCTGGATTTAAGAAGTGGGTATTACCAGATCCCGATGAGTCCAGGCGATAAAGAGAAGACCGCTTTTATTTGCCCGCTGGGGTTCTTTCAGTTCGAACGAATGCCCCAAGGCATATCGGGAGCCCCAGCCACCTTCCAGAGGCTCATGGAGAGAACTGTGGGGGATATGAATCTGTTAGAGGTGCTGGTGTACCTGGACGATTTGATAGTGTTTGGATCGACTTTGGAGGAAGATGAGGAGAGGCTATTGAAGGTGTTGGGCCGGCTTAATGAAGAAGGGTTGAAGCTTTCCCTGGACAAATGCCAGTTCTGCAAGTCGTCGGTTAGCTACATTGGCCATATCATTTCGCGAGAGGGAGTGGCTACTGATCCAACCAAGATAGAGGCCGTGACCACCTGGCCGAGACCCCAGAAAGTGGGTGCTCTGCGCTCATTTTTGGGGTTCTGTGGGTATTACCAGCGATTTGTGAAAGGATTTGCCAAAGTGTGTCACCCGTTGACTCAGCTGTTGTGTGGCTATCCCCCGGTGGGAAAGAAAAGGACGGGGGACCAGAGGCAGGACGCTGGAGGATACTGGAACCCGGCGGAACCTTTTGGCTCGAGATGGGATGATCAATGTGAAGAGGCGTTCCGATCTTTGAAAAGGGCACTGACCCAGGCCCCAGTGTTGGCTTTTGCCGATCCCCAGAAGTCATATGTGCTGCACACGGATGCCAGTCGAGAGGGTCTCGAGGCTGTTCTGTACCAGGAGCATGGCAAAGCATTGAGGCCGGTAGCCTTTGTCAGCCGAAGCTTGTCGCCATCGGAGAGAAACTATCCCACTCACAAGTTGGAGTTCCTGGCGCTGAAGTGGGCGGTGGTGGACAAGTTGGGCGATTACCTGTACGGAGCCAAGTTTGAGGTGCGAATGGATAACAATCCTCTCACTTATATTCTGACTTCGGCAAAGCTGGATGCCACAGGACATCGGTGGCTGGCGGCCTTGTCTGTTCAGCCTGAGGTACCGCCCGGAAGCAAGAATGTCGATGCGGATGCTTTGTCTCGTCGGGAGGCGGGGGAACAGGAGAGGGACGAGGAGTGGGAGAGTGCCCCTGCCCCTGGAGTGAAGGCGTTGTGTCAGTTTTCTATCACTGTGAAGGCCGAGGGAAGAGGGAGGCTGGAACGAGCCGTGGACCATTTGGGGGTTTTTGACGACGCCATACCCCTAGCTTACTGTGACCTGACCGCACTGTGGACTAAACAGTTGCCGGAACTGAGTCCGGGGGAAGTGGCAACTGCTCAGCAAAATGACCCGGGCATTGGCACAGTGTGGAGAGCAGTCGAGAGGGGGGATGGAGCATTGGCTGAGAAGGCGAAACACCCATTCGTGCCCCTGTTGTTGAAGGAGTGGTCTCGGTTGAAGTTAAAGAACCAAATCTTGTACCGGGTAACGGCGCCTCCGGACCAACCCCACTGTTGGCAACTGGTCCTGCCGGAGGAGTATCGGCAGGCTGTACTCCAGGCCCTACATGATGATTCTGGACACTTGGGGGTGGAAAAGACCTATGGATTACTCAAAGACCGGTTCTACTGGCCCCGGATGAGGGGGGAAGTCGAAGAATACTGTAGGGGCTGCAGTCGTTGCATCCGGAGGAAGACCCTGCCCGCGTTGGCGGCTCCACTGTCGCACTTGCAGAGTGCGGGACCTCTGGACCTGGTATGTATGGATTTCCTGTCGATTGAGCCTGACACCAGCAACACCGCGAATGTCTTAGTCATCACCGATCATTACACTCGCTATGCTCAGGCATTTCCCACTAAGGATCAGAAGGCGACGACAGTGGCGAAGGTGTTATGGGAGAAGTATTTTGTTCATTACGGCCTTCCCAGGCGAATCCATAGCGATCAGGGGCGGGACTTTGAGAGCCGCCTTATCCATGAATTACTGACTATGCTTGGGGTTGAGAAATCCAGGACTACCCCTTATCACCCACAGGGAGATTCGCAGCCAGAGAGGTTCAACAGGACCCTGTTGGATATGCTCGGGATGCTGGAGATTGGGCAGAAAAGCAGGTGGAGTCGTCATATTGGACAATTGGTTCACTGTTACAATTGTACTCGCAATGATGCTACAGGATATTTCGCCCTATTATCTGATGTTCGGGCGGGAAGGGAGGTTGCCCATTGACTTGTGTTTTGGGGGTGAAGTGGGTGAATTACCCGGGAAGTCCCATCTAAAGTATGTGTCCGACATGAAGAGGGGGTTACAGTGGGCGTACGAGTTGGCCGAGGCGGCGGCTACCAAACAAAATCAGAGGAATAAGATGTGGTATGATCGAAAGGTGAAGTTTGTTCAATTATTGCCGGGCGACCAGGTCCTTTTACGGAATTTGGGACTCCCTGGTAAGCACAAGTTGGCAGATCGATGGGCGGCCAGCCCCTATGTAATAGAGAGCCAGATGCCGAACCTGCCAGTTTACCGGGTGAAACCTGAGGATGGGAAAGGGCCTATCAAGGTACTCCATCGGAATCACCTGCTGCCGCTGGGTCAAGCGGTGCAGGTGGATACGGAGCCAGAGTGGGAGGTTACGCCTAGTACAAGGACTCTGCGAGGGCGCAGAGAAAGGGAAGAGACCGCTGCTGAAGAGCGGGGACGGGTCCCTCGCCCGGAAATAGCTACTGATTCGGAAGAGGACGACTCAGATGAGTGGCCCCTGTTCCCATTCGCTGGTGCTCCAGTACCAGGAGAGGAGGCTCCTGGCCCTTCCCATACTGAATTGGGTGAGAGGAAGGAAGGTCCTAAGGGTCAGATGGAGAGGCAGCTAACAGTGGTGGGAGAGAGGGTGGAGCCTGAGCGTGAGCCGGAGAGATCTCAGGTGAGGGAGGACCCCCGTGAGGAAGGGGGTGAGGGTCTGTCAGGAAGACCTGGGGTGTCCGAGACAGTGGGGTCGCAGGTGGAGAGGGACCCAAGTGGGGCAGAAGGGGTATGGAGATCTCAGAGGATTAGGCGCCCCCCGGAGCAGTTGACATATGTGGTACCAGGAGAATCGAGTGTGATTTCTACTGCTCTGGGTAGTTATGTCACTGCTTTCTGCACCTGGGTTGGGTTTTGTGTGTTGCAAGAAGCTTTGGGGAACTCTAGTAATGCCATGAGGGCATGACATTTGCTGGTGGGGAGAGAATGTACAATGTCCTGTGTATGTTACTAAAAAGGGCTTCTTTGGTTTGTTACGAGTAGGAATGTTTCTTTGTCTATTAAATGTTTCTCTCACCATTGTTTCGCTTTAGAATGGCTGATATGGTAATTGTATTCATTTGTTAATCAATGGGGAATGTTATTGTGTTTTGTGAGGCTGGGAACTTGGGGGAGGGGTTGCGCGGGCTTGGGGGTGAAGGGAGTCGGGAGGGAGGCGCCGAGGAAGGAGGACGTGCGCTCGGAAGACCACCGGGGAGTCCAAGGTGGAAGACGTGGAAGTCGGGGGGCAAGCGACGAGGAGTCGAATGGTTCGCTGGTTGAGCTCCACCGATGTGCACTAAACTGACTGAACTTTGATAAGTTGGCGCCTTTTGTTTTTTTCTTGTATATATATATTGTATTGCCTAATACTCTTTTAATTTTAGTAAACTCTTTAAAGTGTATTTCATACCGGTATTTGTTGTGGGTTTGATACTGTTGGTGGGCGCGAGGCATAAACGCGATTCTCACAGCACCTGTGTGTACGGGAGGCGGGGTTGGTGAGTGGCTGGATCTCCTTTTCCCCTAGACATATACCAGCCTTTTGGGTAAGTGTTATATATTATTTTTTTTTAAAAAATGACTAATCTACTGAATTTTTTAAGTTTTAATGTTAATGGGCTTAATGGGCCGGTAAAAAGAAAAAGAATTTTAACATACATTAAAAAAATGAAAACAGATATAGCTTTTTTACAAGAAATTCATTTAACAGACATAGAACATCAGAAATTAAAAAGAGACTGGGTTGGAAATGTTATTGCAGCTTCATTTAATTCAAAGGCGAGAGGAGTTGCAATTTTGGTTAACAAAAATTTACCAATTAAAATACAAAACGTATTAATTGATTCGGCGGGGAGATACCTAATTATACATTGTCAAATTTTTTCAGAACTATGGACCCTTATGAACATTTATGCACCAAATGAAAATGATGTAAAATTTATACAGGAGGTCTTTTTGAATTTGGCTAACGCACATGATAAAATATTAATAGGTGGAGATTTTAACTTTTGTCTAGATCCAGTTTTAGATAGATCAACAAAGGTTGTCACAAAATCAAAAGCAGTAAAATTAACTCTATCATTGATGAAAGATTTAAATTTGATTGATATATGGAGAAGAATTAATCCAAAAGAAAGAGATTATTCATTTTATTCAAATAGACATAAAACATATTCAAGGATAGATTTTTTTCCTATTATCAATGAATATTCAAGATAGAGTGAAAAACATGGAATATAAAGCAAGAATATTGTCAGATCATTCTCCTTTAGTAATGACAATGATAATGATAGATAAAGAGGAATCAATTTATAGGTGGAGATTTAATTCAATATTATTAAAACATCAAGATTTTTGTGATTTTATGAGAAAACAGATTCAGTTCTTTTTAGATATAAATTCACATTCAGTTGATGATAAATTTATAGTGTGGGAAGCAATGAAGGCCTATTTGAGAGGTCAGATAATAAGTTATACTTCTAAAATTAAGAAGGAATATATGATAGAAATAGATCAATTGGAAAAAGAGATTACAAAATTAGAAAAAGAATCCCAAAGAAATATGGCAGAAGAAAAACGAAGACAACTTATTAATAAGAAGTTACAATATAATACACTCCAAACATATCGAACAGAAAAAGCAATTATGAGAACTAAACAGAGATATGATGAACTAGGTGAAAGATCACGTAAGGTTCTTGCATGGCAGTTAAAAACAGACCAGACTTCTAAAACAATAAATGCAATTCGAACAAGAGTAAATAAAATTACTTATAAACCTTTAGAAATTAATGAAGCTTTTAAGAATTTTTATTCTGAGTTGTATAAATCAGAATCACAAAATGACAATGTCAAGATAGAAAGGTTTTTATCACAAATAACTCTTCCAAAATTAAATACGGAAGAACAGAAGGGATTAGATATGCCTTTTACATTGAAAGAGGTTGAAGAAGCCCTAGGATCATTTCAAAGTAATAAATCTCCAGGAGAAGATGGTTTTCCGCCTGAATTCTATAAAAAGTTTAAAGATTTATTAATTCCTCCTTTTATGGAGTTAATACACCAAGCGGAAAGAACGCATAAACTTCCAGAATCTTTTTCGACAGCTATTTTAATAGTATTGCCAAAAAAAGATAGAGATCTTTTAAAGCCAACATCATATAGACCTATTTCTTTATTAAACACTGATTATAAAATTATAGCAAAAATCTTATCTAATAGATTATCTAAATGCTTACCAAAATTAGTACATATGGATCAAACAGGATTTATTAAAAATAGACAATCGGCAGATAATGTAACTCGGTTATTTAGTATAATTCATTTAGCACAGAAGAGGGAGGAAATGAGCGTGGCAGTTGCTTTAGATGCAGAAAAAGCATTTGATAGATTGGAATGGGATTTTTTATTTAAGGTATTAGAAAAATATGGATTAGGAGTATTTTTTATAAAATGGATTAAAACCTTAAATACTAATCCCAAAGCTAAAGTAGTGACAAATGGTCAAATTTCAACACCATTTCAGTTAACAAGGTCAACTAGGCAAGGTTGTCCATTATCACCTGCTTTATTTGTGTTGGCGATAGAGCCATTAGCTGAATTGATTAGAATGGGCCCAGACATTAAGGGTTTCAGAGTTAATCAGGAAGAATACAAGATTAACTTATTTGCTGATGATGTTCTGCTTTATCTAACAAACCCATTGCACTCATTGTGTAAATTATCCTATAGATTAGAAGAATATGGGAAAATATCAGGTTATAAAATAAATTGGGATAAAAGTGAAATTTTACCTCTTACTAAAGGAGATTACAGTCAATGTCGATTAATAACCCAATTTAGATGGCCGGCAAATGGTATAAAATATTTAGGTATAAGAGTTGATAATGACATAAAGAACTTATACAAATTAAATTATTTACCACTATTGAAAAAAATTCAAGAAGATCTTGATAAATGGATGGTATTACCAATAACATTAGTAGGTAGAGTAAATACCATAAAAATGAATATATTCCCTAGATTACAATACTTATTTCAATCACTACCAATACAATTACCCCAGAAGTTTTTAAGAGCTTAATAAATATGTGAGGAAGTTTCTTTGGAAAGGTAAGATGTCAAGAATATTGTTGGAAAAATTGACATGGAAATTTGAGCTAGGAGGGTTACAACTTCCAAATTTTAAGAATTATTATAAAGCAAATCAACTTAGATTTATTGCATCTTTTTTTGAGAAAGATAAACCGGCATGGATTAGAATAGAACTAGATAAAATAGGAGAAAACACACCAGAAGATTTTATACATAAATGGGAATCTAAATGGATACGGGAAAAGAAAGAATCTCCTATATTAAAACATTTGATTGACTTATGGAATAAGATAAATGTTGACGATGAGACAAAGAAATCCTTATTAGCAAAGAGATCTTTAATTCAAAATAGACTTATTCCTTTTACAATGGATAATCAACTTTTATATAATTGGTTTCAAAAAGGGATTAGATATATAGGAGATTGTTTTGAAGGAGGTATATTAATGTCATTCGATCAATTAAAGAATAAATATAAAGTATCAAACAACACTCTTTTTTGTTACTTTCAACTAAGGGCTTATTTAAGAGAAAAATTAAGTCAAACAATGTTATTACCGAAATCCAATTAAATAGAAACTTTAATTCAAAAAGGAAAGATTAAAAAATTTATCTCTTGTATGTATAATTTGATTCAAAAACAGGCAATTAAACAAGGAGTCCATAAGTCAAGACAAAAATGGGAAAGTGACTTGAATATTAAAATTGAAGAAAAAAATTGGTCAAGACTATGTCTTGAGAGTATGACAAATACAATAAATGTCCAATTAAGATTAGCACAATACAATTTTTTACATCAATTATATATTACACCACAAAAAATAAATAAATTAAACCCAAATTTATCTGATCAGTGTTTCCGATGTAACCAAGAAATTGGTACTTTTTTACATTCTACTTGGTCTTGTTCTAAAATTCAACCTTTTTGGACAAATTTAAGAGTTTTATTGGAACAAATTATTGGAATACAACTTCCACATAATCCAATATTACTTTTACTAGGTGATATTGAAGGGATAAAACCGATATCCAAATTGAATAAATATCAGAAAGAATTTATAAAAATTGCATTGGCAGTAGCCAAAAAGGCTATTGCAGTTACTTGGAAATCAGATACATATTTAAGTATAGATCGTTGGAAGAAAGAAATTTATGGCTGTATTTCACTTGAAAAAATTACTTATAATTTAAGAGATAAATATGAAACATTTTTGAAAATTTGGCACCCTTATTTACAAAAGATAGGATTAAATATATAGGTGCTCCAAAGATGAAATAATTGGTTACTTGGGGAAAGAAATAAATATATCTACTAAAGTTATTATGAACTCCATGGAGCATGTGGGGATCTTCCAATATCCAGGCATTCCTTCTTTTTTCTTTCTTTCTTTCTTCTTTTTTTTCTATAGGGATGTTAGGGGAGAGGGGTTAAGGGGAGGGGGGATGGGTAACATACATTTTCTTTTTCATACACTTTTATTCTGTAACTACTTGAAAACACAATAAAAAAAGTTTAAAAAAAACTATTCCTAATCATATTATACCTCTCCAAATGTTCATAAATCCTGCCTCTCAGGATCTTCTCCATCAACATAAGACTCACTGAAGACTCACTGGTGTATAATGTCCTGTGCTATCTTTACTCCCTTTCTTGAATAGGGGAACAACATCTGTAACCCTCCAATCCTTCAGAACCGCTCCCGTCCACAATGATGATACAAAGATCATTGCCAGAGGCTCAGCAATCTCCTCCCTTGCCTCCCACCGTAGCCTGGGGTACATCTCATCCTGTCTCAGAAACTTATCCAACTTGATGCTTTCCTAAAGCTCTAGCACGTCCTCTTTCTTAATATCTACATACTCAAACTTTTCAGTTCATTGCAAGTCATTACTATACAATCACCAAGTTCCTTTTCCATAGTGAATACTGAAGTAAAATATTCATTAAGTACCTCTGCTATTTCCTCCAGTTCCACACACGCTTCCTCACTGTCACACTTGATAAGTCCTATTCTTTCACATCTTATCCTCTTGCTCTTCACATAGTTGTAGAATGCCTTGGAGTTTTCCTTAATCCTGCCCACCAGAGCCTTCTCATGGCTCCTTCTGGCTCTCCTAATTTCCTTCTTAAGCTCCTTCCTGTTAGCCTTATAATTTTTTAGATCACTAACATTACCTAGCTCTCTGAACCTTTTGTAAGCTTTTCTTTTCTTCTTGACTAGATTCACTATAGCCTTTGTACACCACGGTTCCGGTACCCTACCATAACTTCCCTGTCTCATTGGAACATACCTATGCAGAACTCCACACAAATATCCCCTAAACATTCACCACATTTCTTCTGTAACTTTCCCTAAGAGCATCTGTTCCCAATTTAAGCTTCCAAGTTCCTGCCTGAAGCCTCATAATTCCCCTTACTCCAATTAAATGCTTTTCTAACTTATCTGTTCCTATCTCTCTCCAATGCTATTGTAAAGGAGATAGAATTATGATCACTATCTCCAAAATGCACTCCCACTGAGAGATCTGACACCTGACCAGGTTCATTTCCCTATACCAAATCATGTACAGCCTCTCCTCTTGTAGGTTTATCTACATATTGTGTCAAGAAACCTTCCTCAACACACCTAACAAACTCCACCCCATCTAAACTCCTCGCTCTAGGGAGATGCCAATCGATATTTGGGAAATTAAAATCTCCCATCACAACAATCCTGTTATTATTACACCTTTTCAGGATCTGTTTCCCTATCTGCTCCTCAATATTCGTTACTATTGGGCGGCCTATAAAAAAATCCAGTAGTTATTGACCCCTTCCTGCTCCTAATCTCCACCCAAAGAGACTCTGGTGACAATCCTTCCATGGTGTCCACCTTTACTACAACTGCGACACTTATCTCTGATCAACAGTGCTACACCCCCACCTCTTTTGCCTCCCTCCCTGACCTTTCTGAAACATCTAAAACCTAGCACTTGAAGTAACCATTCCTGTCCCTGAGCCATCCAAATCTTTGTAATGGCCACCATATCATATCTCCAAGTACTGATCCATGCTCTAAGTTCATCCACCTTGTTCACAGTACTCCTTGTGTTAAAATATATCTCAAACCTTTGGTTTGAGCGCGTCCCTTCTCTATCATCTGCCTATCCTCTCTCTTGCACTGTCTACAAGCTTTCCCTATTTGTGAGCCAACAGTTTCTTCCCCAGTCTCTTCAGTTTCAAATTTCATTTCCTTTGTAAATACGCCAAGGAGTCTCTTCTCGGCAGCCCATGGAGTAAGACGCATGTTGGCGCTACTCCTTCCTTTTACAACTTACTTTCCACTGCTAGTTTTGTTTAAGCTTTGAAGATCTATTACTTTTAGTGAAGGATTTACAATGTAATTACAATGGCTGGAACCCAAACTAGAATTGAATTAAGAGGTGGCAAAATTGTTTCTGAAGCTGAACAAACAAAGGAGGCAGAGGAAGTCTCTACTTCAGAAAGAATGTTTTGTTTGATGCAAGTGTTACGAACCCCGTAACTGGGTCACTTACCAGCAAAGATAGAGAGGTCCGTTGAAGTCTGATGGTACTATTTTTAAAAGTTTTTATTTATAAAGGGGCACAAAAGTCAGGTTAATACAAACATTCAGATAATATACGTCGTCAATACTCAATCTAAAGCACGGGTATAGTAATAATCATCAATAAGAAGTAGCTCTATCATTTTGTCTAGGGGTAAAAATATTGTCCGATGGAAATATAAAAGTCTCTCAAGTTCATGCAGGCTTTAGCCTCTGGGGACCGCTGGGTTTTCACTTGTTGGAGAGAGAGAGAGATTTGTGATAAGAGAAACTTGCCCGGGTCTGTTGATGAGGCCGATCTGATGTGTCGGGGGAGTTGGTTCCCCGTTGTTAGTTCAACCCGTTGTTAGTTCAAGAAAGTCGTTTCTGTGGTATCAGCCACCGGCTCCCAGGCAACGGGAACTGCACGCACGTGGTTTTCTTCAAATGGCTACCCGCTATTACGGGATTGCTAGCGTCTCTTCTGGTGCGTCTGAGGGGCCGTCTCTACAGCCCCTCTTTTTATCTGGACTCACGGGGTCTCAGATGTCAATCAGGTTGGGATGATGCAATCTCTCTCCGTAGCCCAGCCCATGTTGCCCTGAGAGCTGGCACGTAGTATAGGATCGCAATCCACAAAGGTGTCTCCAAGAAACAATGGCCAAATCCGTTGCTTTGTCTTGCTGAGGGGTCAGGACACATTCCAACTTGAGGATTCTCTCTCATTTCCTGGGTCCAAGACCCGAATTAATAGCGATCTTGCGATTCTCAAGAAGGAGGGGGCTGGGATTATAACACAAGATATTAACACCAAGATTGGAATGGTGGACACTAAGATTGATAAACTGACAAATGCTAATGAAAAGCTTGAAAATACTATCTCTGCTGTCCAGGAATCTTTGAGGAATCTGGAATTTCAATATCAGACGCTTAAAAAGGACACTAATATAATCGGAAGAGAACAGGAGACAAGTGATTAAAGAATAAGAATTAAAGATACCTACTATGGAAAAGAAAATTGTTGAGGTTTCTTTGGAATTATTAAGAATTAAGAAGAAAATGATTGATCTGGAAAGCAGAAGTCATAGGATGAATTTACACATACTGGGTTTGTCTGAAAACATGGAAACCAGTGAGCCACTGAAGTTTTTTATGAATATGCTATACTCACTTTTTAGTGAGATACTCGAAGCTCCTCCAATGATAGATAGAGTTCACCAAATCCCCCACCCAAATCCTTCAGTGGAGATTAAACCTCGCCCGGTGATTTTATGTTTGCATTACTTTGCTACTAAAGAAGCAATTCTTCAAGATGCTAGGAAGCGGGTGAAGCTAATTTATAATGGAATAGAGATACGTATAGTTGAAGATTTTCCCCCTGAGGTTTATGCAGAACAAATTAAATATTGGCAAGCGATGACTGAACTTTATAAGAAGAACTGTCATCCCTCTTTGCGTTATCTAACTCTTTTGAGAATCTCCTCACCTAACGCTCGCCCAAAACGGTTTGACTCCTCAGAAGATGCTTGGAAATTTATAAAGGAGTTTAAGCCTGTCTTGTAAGCAACGTAAACACTTAATCCTTAGCTGGGAGTCATTTGTAGCTGGATCGTTAAAAGTTCAATCAACATTCTATGTCTGCCCAGACATCGTTTTGTTTTATTTTTTTCTTTAGAATCTATAAGTGGTTAACACTAGTCGTAACATATTATTTGGTTGGATCTATCTTCTTTGAATATATGATAAATTTTTATTAAATGAATTTAAGATGGCCGCTGTTAACTACATTCTAACCTGTCAGACACATTATCAAAATATTTAGAATTTGTTTATTTCTTTATGTATCTGCTGTTGTGTCTTTAGTCAGCGGTGTCAGCATATAACTTTTTAAAAAGAGTCTGCCTATTGGAGACAGGGGCTTAGGGATTTTAGTTTAGCATGCTGTCCACCTATTGGATGGTTTTCGGGCTTTCGGGTGGGGCTATTAGCTTCGGCTTTTTCGACTGGGCAGTCCTGAGAGGGACTGTTGATTTTTCATGTTGATTTTTTTCTCTGTGGTCAAATCTATAATTTGTTCTTCCCTGCAGGTTTGGTCTGTGCCGGTGCACTAACTTATTTTATAAAGTCTTAAATTAAAGCCTTATTATGGATTTTAATAAAATTAATATAATCTCTTGGAACCTGAATGGCTTGAACAAACCTATTAAGTGTAGAAAGATCTTTAAGAAATTAAAAACACTCCAAGCTGATACTATTTTTGTTCAAGAGACCCATATCCGTAGAGAGGATGAAAACCATTTTATTACATTTTGGGGGGGCTCTCAGTTTCATTCTTCATCAGTAACTAAAATTAGAGGGGTATCTATTTTTATCAATTTAAAAATCCCTTTAGTACATTTTAATACTGTCACTGATTCAATTGGAAGATACTTAATTGTTACTGGTTTGTTATGTGGTCAAAAAGTGGCTTTGGCATGTGCGTATGCACCTAATGTAGATAGCTCTGAATTTTTTAAGAGGTTAATTTCTGCATTGCCGAATTTAAATGAATATAAGTTGATCATGAGCGGTGACTTAAACTGTTGTCTCAATCCTTCGATTGAAAGGTCATCAACCAATCTGTGGCTTCCTAATAAGGCCTGTATTAATTCTTTTTTTACTAGGATATGGTTTGGTCAATATTTGGAGATTTCTCCATCCTAAAGATAAAGATTTTTCTTTTTTCTCCACATGTACATCATAAATATTCAAGAATTGATTATTTTTTGTTGGATACGTGATTGGTGACGCGATTACGTTGTTGGATCATGCACCCACGAAACTAAAATTGAAGTTCCCTGATAATATACGGAATGCATCTCAGTGGAGATCTAATGCTACACTGCTGCATGATTCAGCCTTTGTAAGTTTTATTAAAGAGCAAATTTCTCTATTTTTTGAATTAACTACAACTGAGGACATATCAAATTTGGTTATTTGGGATGCGATTAAATCTTTTCTTAGGGGACAGATAATCTCATATTCAGTAGCTTTAAGAAGGAAAACTAAAGTGGAGCTTTTAGTGATTACTAACAGGATTAAAGAAATAGATAAAGTAACACCTAGTGAAGATCTATATAAGGAAAGGGTGGAATTTCAAACACAGCATGATCTGCTTTTGACTTTTCCCATTGAGCAGCAACTTTTGAAATCTAAAAGTCAATTTTATATACATGGAGATAAGTAAGGTAAATTGTTGGCCAGTCAACTTAAAGCAACTATGGCTAGAAGGCAGATTTTGAAAATACGAAGAGCTGATAGAACTGAAACGTCAGATTGTCAGGAAATTAATAAGGTATTTTTGGATTTTTACTCTAACCTTTGTAAATCCGATTTTTCAGACAACACTACTTTTATGAATAGATTCTGCAAAGATTGAATATACCCAAAATTTCTATTGAAAGTATGAATACATTAGATGTGCCTATTAAACGAGAGGGAATAGCAAGGGCTATATCCTCTTTCCAATCAGGTAAATCTCCAGGACCGGATGGATTTACAGTAGAATTTTTTAAGACGTTTACTGAAATACTTACACCTCATTTATGCCAAATTTTCACTGATTCTATATCTTCTGGGACCCTCCCAAATACTTTCTATGAGGCATCAATTTTATTAATTCCCAAAAAAGGAGATTTATCTGAATATGCCTCTTACAGACCAATTTCCTTATTAAATATGGATTCTAAAATTCTTTCTTAGATTTTGGCTAACAGGCTCGAGAATATTTTATCTAAGGTTATTTCTAAGGATCAAACTGGATTTATTAAGAATAGATATTCGTATTTTAATTTTCAGAGATTACTGAACATTGTTCATTCCTCTCCATCTAAAGAAACCAAATGTGTTGTTTCCCTTGATGCAGAGAAGGCCTTTGATAGGGTAGAATGGTCTTATTTATTTGAGGTTTTAGAAAGATTTAATTTTGGTCCAGGTTTTATTTCCTAGCTTAAGCTGATCTATCAAGCTCTTATGGCACCAGTTCTAACTAACAATCAAAAATCTCATTTTAGGCTATACAGAGGTACCCGGCAGGGTTGTCCTCTTAGTCCACTGTTACTCAACCTGGCTTTAGAACCTCTTGCTATTGCTCTTCGGGACTTCAGCATTGTTCAAGGTATTAAGAGAGGAGATAAAGTGCATAAGGTTTTGTTGTATGCAGATGACTTGTTAGTTTATATTTCAGATCTTAAGAAATCTATTCCTTCTATGTTATCTATATGTTCTGAATTTAGTAGGTTTTCTGGATATAAATTAAATTTGCACAAAAGTGAGTTATTTCCTATTAATAACTACTTGGATCAATATGATCAAATTCCTTTTTACATTGCTAAAAATAACTTTACTTATCTTGGTATTAAAATTACCAAAAATTTTAAGGACCTGTATAAATATAACTTTCTTACATTAATTGAATACATGCAACAAATACTTTCTAAATGGTCTCCTATGACATTATCATTAATTGGTTGAATTAATGCTATTGAAATGATAGTGTTACCGGTTTTTATATGTATTCCAAGCAATCCTTTCCTTTGTTACTAAAC
Organism: Hemitrygon akajei; assembly: GCF_048418815.1. Classification (NCBI taxonomy): domain Eukaryota; kingdom Metazoa; phylum Chordata; class Chondrichthyes; order Myliobatiformes; family Dasyatidae; genus Hemitrygon; species Hemitrygon akajei. Next base: position 112,555,675 of record NC_133127.1, read on the forward strand.
TGTATTTTGATAGAATAGACTCTAAAATTTTACCTTACATTTGGAATAATAAAAATCCTACATTGAGTAAAACTCTATTGCAGAAATTAAAAAAGCATTCTGGTATGGCTTTGCCAAATTTTAGAATGCATTACTGGGCAATTAATATTTGATGTATTTCATTTTGGATTCATTATTCAGACATACATGACTGTCCTTTATGGGTGGATTTGGAGAAAAACTCGGTGAAGGGGTATTCCTTGGCCTCTTTACTGGGAGCTCCTCTTCCTTTTTTGCCTTCTAAGATTGGTAATCGAGACCTCAATCCCATTATTAAACATACGTTAAGAATTTGGTTTCAGTTTCATACATTTTTTGAGTTTAATAACTTTGTTCTTTCTAGTAAAATCCATCTTAATTATTTTTAAACCATCAATTTCCAATCAGACCTTTTTAATTTGGAAAACCAAAGGAATAATAATTTTTTAGGCTTGTTTACGGGGGATTGTTTAATGTCTTTCACTCACTTAGTGGACAAATATGACTTATTTAATGCACACTTTTTTAGATATTTACAAATTAGGAACGTTTTACTTAGTTTGCTTCCAAATTTTCCCTCTGCTTATTCACCCAATATGATAGATACTCTTTTTCAGGTTAAACCACTTCAAAAAGGACTGATAGCTATAACTTATAAATGGTTATTGAATCTGTGAATGGCATCTAACGATAAAATTAAAGCTGCGTGTGAATTGGAATTTTGAGAGTCACTTTCAGATAATCAATGGGATAACATTTTTCATTTGGTAAATACTTCATTTGTGACTGTTATTCCTTGATAGAATTCAAGGCACATATGTCAAAGGATAAATTAGCCCGTATTTTTCCCAATATTAATCCTATTTGCGACAGATGTAATATTGAGGTGGCTACCTTAACTCATATGTTTTGGTCTTGTATCAAGATATATAATATTTGGAAAGATGTCTTTAAAACTTTATCAAAAGTCTTGAATTTGGACCTACAACCGAATTTATTTACAGCAATTTTTGGGATCACTCCACTGAAAGCAGGATGTATTCCTGTTTCTGCACAACGGATGATAGCTTTTACAACTTTATTGGCTAGGAGAGCCATTTTGCTTAAATGGAAGGACCCTAATCCACCTACTGTTATTCATTGGCTTATCTCCATCATGTCCTGTCTAAGTTTAGAGAAATTAAGAAGTCAGACATTTGATACATCCTTTAAATTTGAAAAAACCTGGTGACCTATTTTTCAATTTTTTCATATGGTTTGATTTATTGCTCTTCCAGTTACTTTCTCAAAACTTTGGATTTGATCAGAAAGTTTCTCTTTTTTCTTGCTTCTACTCTCAGTATGGACTGCCCAGTCCCCTTTTTTGTTTTAAGAGTCCCACAGTTTTAAGAGTCTCTGTAAAATAACCTTCAAACCTTGCATGTATCAGGGCAGCAAATGCCTCATAGTCAGCAGTGAACCATGCATGAGTACAGCCAAACAAAACAGTGTTGCTCCAGGGGCAAAGGGCAAAACATAGCACCAGCAGTCATACAAGGCACATACAGCACAAATAAGATAGCAAGCACATATGTTATCAGTCAAATACAGTGATACAAAAAATATACTCCAAGACCCTGGGTCCGTGAATGATGCAGCAGTCTGCAGTCAAACACAATACAGTTTTTGTCCTCTGCTGCGCAAACACCTGGGAATAGACTGGACACCGGCTTCAATACCACGATGCACTGCACCGGCACTCTGGTGCCCAGATTCCAATGCCTCTCTCCTGGTTGGCTGTAAACATGCAACTGTGGCTTGAGGCCTGATCCTTGCTTCGACCGAGGCCACACAACTCCCCTGCCATTTGCCAAAAACTCAGTGAATCGGACTTGCAGCATTCCACATAACAAAGTCCAACAGGGTCTTGCAACCACAGGAAAAGTGACTATGACGGTCGCTCACTGTTTGGCTGCACACTCCCTTATTACGGACTCCTACAATGCCTCTCTGTCACAGGCAGCTGCACATTCTGCACCAAGTCCATCTCCTCCTTCAGTTTGTCTGCCAATGAGCAACTCTCTGATGCCTTAACTTCATACAGCTTCAACATAACATCCTAACTCCTGCAGTCAATTCTTTGATTTATGAAGGCCAATGTGCCAAAAATTCCCAGATCCCTCTGCCCTACTGCTCACTGTGTAAGTCCTACCCTGGTTTGTCCTCCCAAAGTGCAACACCTCACACTTGTCTGCATTAAATTCCATCTGCCATTGTTCAGCCCATTTTCCAGCTGGTCCAGATTCCGCTGCAAGTTTGACTGTCTTCCTCACCGTCCACTATACCTCTAACCTTGGTGTTATTCACAGATTTGCTGTTTACAATGTTATCATCCAAATAGTTGATTTAGATGACAAACAATAGACCCAGCACCATTCCCTGGAGTCACAGGTATCCATTCAGAGAGGCAATCATCTCTGGCTTCTCCCCTGAAGCCAATGTCAAATCCAGTTTATTACCTCATCTTGAATGCTGAGTGACTAAACCTTCTTGACCAACCTCCATGTGTGGCATTGTCAAAGGCCTTGCTAAATCCTTCTAGACAACATCCACTGCCTTACTTTCATCAACTTTTCTGGTAACTTCCTCTATAAGAGTGGTCAGAGATGACCTACCATGCACAAAGCCATGTTGACTATCCCTAATCAGTCCCCGTCTATCCAAGTACTTATATTTCTGCTACAGAATACCTTCTGTTAGAATCCGTTGCTCTTTACTTCTTTAAAATAGGTATTAAATATAACTTACACTTTTCACAATATGTGGTGTTAGACTCCACCTACTGGTGTTAAAACAGTGTAACAATTACAAAACAGTTTATCATCTTTCCTTTTTCATTGGCTAAATGTCAACAGACTATACCTGTGAGCCTTCCAATAGGCCCTAGATTATCACAGGAATTTGCCTTAACATGGTATAAAAGCATCTGTTTATGCAAAAATTGCCATTTTCTCTTTATTCTTCGTTCTTTAGTTTCATGTGCTTCGTGTCTGTTTCTTTGTTTTAAACTTTCAATAAACAATCATGAAGCAACAACTTTTCAACGCATTCTTGGACTCCTAAAAGAACCCATGGATCAGAAATCACAAGAGCCAACATTTCTGGTGTCACAAACTAGGATGATTAAGACAAACAAAGTTTGAACATTCCTTGGACAAATGAAATTGCTGGTGCACACCTAACAGGAAGTAAGAACATCCTTCATTCCTAAAATGTCAGAAAAATTGTCTGATTCTGCTTCAGTACACCATCTGAAGGAAGTTTGAGAGTGAGAAGAAAACTCTAGTTTACTTTGTTATTTGTAGTGGATCCATGGGTTTTGACTCTGTTGACACTGTGGGTCAACTCTATTGATATTTCAGGCACAGCACTGGTAAAATTTCAGGCTGTGATGCTATTGATGTTTTGAGTTATAACTCCAGTGTTATAGTTTTGGTCCTAACTGTAGTGATACATTTTGGGTTGAGATTCTAATAACTAATTGACGTTTAAGTGAAGAGTACTCATTGAGATCGAACTGAAATAATGGCCAAAGTTGAGAAACAAACTGCAGAATCTCCAGCTGTGACAGAACAGATAAATGAGGGATTTTTCACTTACTTGAATAAAGTATATGAATTTGATGCGATTAATGAAAAAATCCAGAAGAAATGTGCTATTGATGCCGAGTCTAGTGAAAATTGGCTAATGAGTGATGTTGAAAAGATATGGAATAAGATTCAGAAAATATGGCTGAGGAATACAAAGACTGGCTGGGCTGAAAAAATGTGAGTGTGCTGAGCTTGAAAGTCAAATAAATGAATTTAAACATGAGTATGAAAATCAAGTATGTAAAGTAAAGTGAGCACATGGTGAATTGACTGTGCAAGTAAATAACCTAACTAATCAACTGGGGAAAAGGAAGGAATGTGTAGCCTGCTGAAGGAACAGTATGGTAGAGAGTAAAATGACTAATGAATTAATTCCCTTGTTAACTGTGTTACATATCCCATAACTGGATCACTTACCAGCAAAGATAGAGAGGTCCGCTGAAGTCTGATCGTACCATTTTTTAACGTTTTATTTTATAAAGGGGTACAAAAGTAAGGTTAATACAAACATTCAGATAACATACGTCGTCAATACTCAATCTAAAGCGCAGGTATAGTAATAATCAATAAGAAATAAGCTCTATTGTTGTCTAGGGGTAAGGTATATATTGTCCGCTGTATATCTAAAAGTCTCTTGCGTTCACTGCAGTTCCACCAGCTGCCGTCTTTTGTGGTGTCGCGGTGGTGCACTTTTGTTAGAGAGAGAGAGATAGAGATTGAATGAAACAGTTACCCGGCGGGGTTTTCCAACCTTTATGAGTTCGATCCGTCGAAGCCTCGTTGGGGAATGGACGCTCACTTGTGGTCTCTCCTGTAGCTAAGCCGTTCTTCCGTGGTGAGGTCGCCAATCCCAGGCAAGGAAAAGACGCACATGAACCCCACCACCGGCTGTCGCTATTAAATGCTGTCACAGGATTTCTAGCGTGTCTTCTGGTGCGTCTGGGGGGCCGTCTTTACAACCCCTCTTTTATCTGAACTCACAGGGTCTCAGATGTCAATCAGGTTGGGATGATGCAATCTCTCTCCGTCTCTCCACCCACGTTGCCCTGAGGGTATACACGTAGTACAGTTCCCAATTCACAAAGGTGTCTCCACGAGACAATGACCACAGTCGCCAGCTTTTGCCTCACCGTGAAACGAGGGACACCACACGTATCTTTCTCTTCTCTTGGGTCATTGACCCCCCCTTCACTAGGGCTCTTGCGATTCTCACAAAGGAGGGGGCTGGGGTCATAACATCTCCCCTCTTAAAAACGTTTTTACCAGCGGTTAAAACGGAGTGGTACAGAGTTTTACAGGGTTTTAGGATCTAACATAGTACAAAAGCTTTTCTTTTAACTACAGAGGGGTACCGTCATACATTTTTCAGCGTCTAAACAGTTAACGATTACAGTGGCACTTCCGTTAATATGGTAACATCTTGTCCCTGACTAAAGGCTGGTAGCATCAGATTTCAACAGGCAGGGTTCCAAGGGGGTGGTCTTTGTTATTCACATGCTTTGTCAAAATCCCGTACAGCCGGTTTTTTCTATTTAGAAATGGCGCCCCCATTAATCGTCACCTTTTTTCCGGTGAGTTCCTACGTGGGGGACCTGGGTAATTTGGCGAGGTACTCTCCCGCCTTTCCGTTCCATAAGGGTTATTCTCTCAACACCGTGTCCCAAACTTAAATCATCGTGTGAATTTCCACCCAATTCTTTAATGTTACACAGGCAGCTAACCCTTTTGTCAAGACCGTGCAGGCTGATGGGTTTCAGTTCGAACCTTTCCCTCAGGCAGTATTTAAAATTCGGCTTTTTCACAGCGCTCTCTTGAATAACAACAGCGTGTGGGACACCTTTACATTCCAAATCAACTTGTAATCGATGCGCAGGCACCGCGTTACCAAGCCCTCGTTTCTGTAGCTTGGTTGCTTCTTCTGACACCAATCTAAACTTTAAATTTTCTTCATTCGATTTGGGATCTACAGACTTCCCGATCCCTTCAATAATAATGTTTATCCCCCCATGGTCGAGTTCCACTTTAAGGTTCACCACCCCTTCGTGTACAAACACCTGGGAACCCTCCCTTCCCCCAATTACCAGGGTTAACCTTGTCTTCACTGAACCCAGTCCATCTGACCCACAGGGACTGCATTCCTTTTCAACTGAATCAAATACCTCAGACCTTTTCTGAGCTCCATTACTAGGTTCAGTACCACGTGCATCCACATCTTGGACACACTCAAACGGGACATCTGCCTCTCCCAGGCTTTCAATACCCGTACCCTTTTCAAATTCTAAATTCCCCTGATCCTCCCAGTTCCTCTCTGGGTAACTCCCTTCCGGAGTAAACTCAACCCCGCAGGCTGAAACAACCTCGTCTGCCAACCCAGCAGACCTCTCCAAGATAATGGCATCCTTTTCATCTAGGACTGCCTTCGTCTCATTATCAGAAACACCTTGATAACTCTCAACTTCTTCAAACAGGGCTGCCACCCCCGACAGATCATCCATGTCCAACTCTGGACCTTTTAACAGCTTTTTCCGTTTCTCATCTTTATTTCCTACCTCTAGGACCTTTCTCTTCGCTAAGGGAAGATCTAGCTCCTCTCCCTTAACCCCTTTCACTTTACTACTCTTCGGTTTACCACCCTCAGAACCCTCGTGGTACAGGGTCGGTAGGACCGTCTTGGCCAAATCAATACTGGCCAGATTTAAACTGCTCGCTTTCTCAGCTGCCTTTTTTGACAGGCTGCGAATGCTCGCGCCTGTGGTACAGACTGGAGATGCGAGGGGTGGGGCTGCAATCCTCACAGGCTGTTTGGGCCGTGTCACCCTTGTCCAAACCTGCCCCCCGGCTAAATAATTTCCGAGGAGGACGTCCGCGTCAGTTCTCGGGAATTCTGATGGCACCCCTATTTCGACTGGTCCAGATACCAGCTCACAATCCATAATTACCTGATGTAGGGGCACCATTTCTATTCTTGTACCTATCCCCTTCACGGCGACCATTCCCCTTCTCCGACCGAAATCTAGTATCTCACGGACGATCAACGACAGCTCCACCCCGGTGTTTCGCCAGATTCGGACGGGAATGGGTGGGTCTCCCCCCTTCACGGACACGGTTTCGGGTGACAGCCAAGTCTCTGACCCCTCTTGTACTCTGTCTACCCGGGGCTCTCTCGTCGATTTACTGATTACCACGGCACACCCGATAGGGACCGCTGCTTTCCCTTTTTCTGGCTCCTTTCTCGGAGCAAAGCACCTAGAGGCAATATGTCCTCCCTTCCCACAATTAAAACAGGTCAAGCCCGGAAATCTCGGGCCTTTCCCCCTCAACCTTACCACTAGCTCCCGGCGGGACCTCTGCCTCAGCCGGCAGACTTTCTCGGTCGTTCCCACGGTCTCTCAGGTAACCTTTTGGCGAGGAAAACTTTGTCCTGTGGGTTAGGGCATATTCATCTGCGAACCTAGCAATTTCTGAGATGGACTTATTCGCCTTCTCATTCAAATACATCCGGATCTCCTCCGGAACACACCCTTTTAATTCCTCAATCAGAAATAACTCCCTGATACGCCCATAATCCCCGTCCACCTGTTCCGCGGTGCACCAACGGTCCAAGAGCACTCCCTTTTCATGGGCTAGCTCGGTATACATTTGATTCCACCCTTTCCGTAAATTTCTGAACCTTTGTCTATAAGCTTCAGGTACTAGCTCGTAACTCCGGAGAATGGCCTCCTTTACTTTGGCATAATTCTCCGCGTCCCCTCCCTCGACGGCCAATGTGCTCGTTGTGCCTTCCCCTTTAACACACTTTGTAACAACGCCACCCACTGCTCTTTGGGCCACTTTTGATTTACTGTCACCTTTTCAAAAAGCAAGAAATAACTATCAACATCCGACTCTTCGAATGGAGGTACTACCCTCAACTCCCGACTAACATTAAACTTCTCGTCTCGATCTAACCCTAGATCTCTTCGCTCTTTCTTTAACTTCTCCATCTCCAAGTCATGTTCCCTCTGTTTCTGTTTCTCCTCATACTCTCTTTGCTTTTCAGCTCATTCCCTCTTGTTCTCGGCTCATTCCTTATCTTTCTTGGCTACTTCTAGCTCTTTTAGCTGAATTTCATGATGTCTTTGCTTTTCAGCTTGGTCCTGCTCTTTTTTCACCTCTAACCCCTTTAGTTGGAACGCCTGCTCCCTTTCTTTCTCTCTCTCAGCCCGTTCTTTCTCTCTCTCAGCCGCTTCCAACTGCTTTATTTTAAATTCATGTTCCAACCTTAATTTCTCCAACTCTAGCTGATCCATCCCACTAGCTGGTACTTTTTCAGGGATATTTTCCAATACCTCAGCTTCGAACACATTCTTCCCAATGTAATACCGAGTTATGGCCCCTCGCACCTCCCGCTTTTTCATGGACGACCTCACTTCTGTGAGGTCCAATCCCTTCGCCAAATTTAACAAGTCTGATTTGGTGGCCGCCTCTAGCGCCTCCACAGTCGGGTTTTTCATAAATTCATCCACGTCCATCTTTGCTGGTTTCCCGTCTGGCTACCCACGTACCAGATCCAAATTTTTTTTGACTTACAAACCCAATTCACTGCCCTCCCAATTTGGTTTCAAATCTCAAGACGAGGTCCCACGTTGTTACGTATCCCGTAACTGGATCACTTACCAGCAAAGATAGAGAGGTCCGCTGAAGTCTGATGGTACCATTTTTTAACGTTTTTATTTATAAAGGGGCACAAAAGTAAGGTTAATACAAACATTCAGATAACATACATCATCAATACTCAATCTAAAGCGCAGGTATAGTAAGAATCAATAAGAAATAAGCTCTATCGTTGTCTAGGGGTAATGTATATATTGTCCGCTGTATATCTAAAAGTCTCTTGCGGTCACTGCAGTTCCACCAGCTGCCGTCTTTTGTGGTGTCGCGGTGGTGCACTTTTGTTAGAGAGAGAGAGATAGAGATTGAATGAAACAGTTACCCGGCGGGGTTTTCCAACCTTTATGAGTTCGATCCGTCGGAGTCTCGTTGGGGAATGGATGCTCACTTGTGGCCTCTCCTGTAGCTAAGCCGTTCTTCCGTGGTGAGGTCGCCAATCCCAGGCAAGGAAAAGACGCACACGAACCCCACCACCGGCTGTCGCTATTAAACGCTGTCACAGGATTTCTAGCGTGTCTTCTGGTGCGTCTGGGGGGCTGTCTTTACAGCCCCTCTTTTATCTGAACTCACGGGGTCTCAGATGTCAATCAGGTTGGGATGATGCAATCTCTCTCCATCTCTCCACCCACGTTGCCCTGAGGGTATACACGTAGTACAGTTCCCAATTCACAAAGGTGTCTCCACGAGACAATGACCACAGTCGCCAGCTTTTGCCTCGCCATGAAACGAGGGACACCGCACGTATCTTTCTCTTCTCTTGGGTCATTGACCCCCCCCTTCACTAGGGCTCTTGTGATTCTCACAAAGGAGGGGGCTGGGGTCATAACAACTGAATGAGTGAGAAAACAGTGTGAGAAATGTAGTTGTATCCAGGCATATTCTTCAGATTTCCAGGATAGACTAAGACAAAGCGGCAATGCAACTCAGTGGGCGGAGGCTGATGTCACTTAAAAGACCATAAGTCCATAAGACAAAGGAGCAGAAGTCGGCCATTCGGCCCAACGAGTCTGCTCCGTCATTTCATCATGAGCTGATCCAATCTCCCCGTTAGTCCCATTCCCCCGCCTTCTCACCATAACCTTTGATGCCCTGACTACTCAGATACCTATGAATCTCTGCCTTAAATACACCCAGTGATTTGGCCCCCACTGCTGCCCGTGGCACCAAATTCCATAGATTCATCACCCTCTGGCTAAAATAATTTTTTCGCATCTCTGTTCTGAATGGGCGCCCTGCAATCCTCAAGTCATATCCTCTCGTACTAGACACCCCCACCATAGCAAACAACTTTGCCACATCCACTCTGTCCATGCCTTTCAACATTTGAAATGTTTCTATGAGGTCCCCCCTCATTCTTCTAAACTCCAAGGAGTACCGTCCAAGAGCGGTCAAACGTTCCTCATATGTTAACCCTCTCATTCCTGGAATCATTCTAGTGAATCTTCTCTGAACCCTCTCCAATGTCAGCACATCCTTAAATAAGGAGACCAAAACTGCACACAGTATTCCAAGTGAAGTCTTACCAGTGCCTTATAGAGCCTCAACATCACATCCCTGCTCCTATACTCTATTCCGCTAGAAATGAATGCTAACATTGCATTCGCCTTCTTCACCACCAACTCAACCTGAAGGTTAACCTTAAGGGTATCCTGCACGAGAACTCCCAAGTCCCGTTGCATCTCAGAACTTTGAATTTTCTCCCCATTTAAATAATAGTCTGCCCGTTTATTTCTTCTACCAAAGTGCATGACCGTACACTTTCTGACATTGTAATTCATTTGCCACTTCTTTGCCCATTCCCCCAATCTATCCAAGTCTCCCTGCAGACTCTCTGTTTCCTCAGCACTACCGACCCCTCCACCTATCCTTGTATCATCAGCAAACTGAGCCACAAAGCCATCTATTGCATAATCTAACTCGATGATATACAATGTAAAAATAAGTGGCCCCAACACGGACCCCTGTGGAACACCACTGGTAACCGGCAGCCAACCAGAATGGGATCCCTTTATTCCCACTCTGTTTCCTGCCAATCAACCAACACTCTATCCACGTATGTGACTTTCCCATAATTCCATGGGCTCTTATCTTGTTTAGCAGCCTCATGTGCGGCTCCTTCTCAAAGGCCTTCTGAAAATGTTGGAATCCAGTCGACAGCTCCACCTTGGGAACTCCAAAATGGATATAACACTGACTCAACAGAGACCTCTGGTGACTCAAGTAATGTTGCCACTGATGAGGTAATTGGTTTGGCAGTCATGTCATGACTTGCCCCAATAAAAACTGAGGAGTGAAAGTGTAACACCAGTGTAGTGCTTGTCTTACCTCATGTGACTGGTCACCGCATTCTTTATGAAATAAGTCAAATTACATAGTACTACTCTAGATATCATAACCTCTACATAGTGGAAGGAGGCAGTGAATAGAAAACACACACTTCCGGAGGCAAGTTTTGTTTATAAAAACAAACAAGATATACAAAATATTTACATGAGAAAGAACAAAACAAAATTCCAACATTCTGTTTAGGTTCCAAATCTTAAATATCAACAAAATACAAATTCCTGTTTAGTTAGAATCAGTGATATTCATTAGAATAATCTAGTATTTGTGGTGATATTACATGCAATGATGTGCCAGTACATGATTGGACAGAGCACTAAGCATGTGGGGGATTGCTAGAATATTCCAGCACGTGGCTGGGTTAAGATACGTTTGTTTATTACTGTAAAAAAAAGTTCCCTAATTCTTCCAGAATATGATTCTTCATTATTAACTCATGGTACATTTAAACAGAAGTAACATAACATTGTGTCAGAAGTGGTTCTGGAAGAATAATAGGGGAGAATTGAGAATCGAAAATAATCAAAATAAAAGAGAAGAAGAAAGAAGTTTGAACTGTAAACGGTAAAATGGAAGGTTTACAACCTGCACCAAAACTTCAGCTGACTGGCAATGTAGTTGCGAATTGGAGGATTTTCAAGCAACAATTTGAACTGTAATTATCAGTGATCGATTATGAAGAAAATCGGAAAAAACCAAAGCTGTGTTTTTGCTCCATGTAATTGGGAATGACGCAGTAGAGGTATGTAATAATTTTCTCTTTGAAGATGGAGATAATTTCAATTTAAAGTCAATAATGGACAGATTTGAAGTATTTTGTATACCTAAGTGTAATTTAATGTATGAGCAATATAAATTCTTCACATATGCGCAGAGAGCTGCTGAAACAATTGATCAGTATGTTACTGAGTTAAGGAAGAGTAGTAGAACATGCAAGTTTGGATTGCTCACGGACTCTCTCATTAAAGATAAACTTGCTTGTGACATTCGAGATAATGCTCTGAGAGAAAGGCTGTTGAGAGAACAAGATTTAAATTTTGAAAAAGCTTTGGCACTTTGCAAAGCTTCTAAGACCATGATATTGCAGGCTGAGGAGCTTCTTGTCAAAAACTGCAATGTAAACATTGTAAAAAAGCATGAATATATCAGGAAATATAATAATACATTGACAAAACCAACAGAGTGCAAGACAGCATTTGAAAGAAAAAAGTCATGCGCAGGAACATCGTCCAAATCAGTGTCCTGCATATGGCAAAACTTGCAATGGCTGTGGTAAGATTAATCATTTTTCACACTGTTGTAAAAGTAGAAAGAAGGAAAATAAAATGAAACAAGTAAATGCTGTGCTTGAAGATGAACGTGGGGAATTTTATATAGATGTGTTTTGTGAAAATAAACAAAGTAAGAATGACTGGACTATTCCATTGCAAGTGAATTAAAACAATATTCTGTTTAAACTTGATACCGGAGCGCAAGTAAATGCTCTTGCAAAACCTGAGTTTAATGCTTTAAAGCCAAGACTGAAGTTACATCAGACAAATATAAAAGTGACTGGGTATTCAGGTGCAGACATTCCAGTTAAAGAAACATGTGTGGCAAAGGTATCACACAAAAATATTGTGCACACGCTTTCAATTGTGATCGTGCCAAAAAATATACAGTCAATTCTGGGTTTATCTGCCTGTGAAAGACTTAATTTGCTGAAAAGAAATTTAGTCCTGGATAGCGACATAGAGTCAGAATACAGTGACTTGATGAAAGAGTATGAAGACTTGTTTAAAAGGCTTGGTTGTCTTCCAGGAGATACTCGATTAAAATTGACAACAGTGCCACCCATAGTACATCCATATAGAAAAGCACCTTTTGCATTACGTGATCAACTGAAAACAGAGCTTGACAGAATGGAACGGTCAGGAGTCATACAAAAAATTGATGAACCGACTGAATGGGTCAATTCGCTTGTAATTGTTGATAAGAAAAATCGAAAACTAAGGATTTGTTTAGATCCAAGGCCATTAAAAGAGAGCATTTCAAATTGCCTACTTGTGAAGAAATTATGTCACAGTTTGCTAATGCAGAGTACTTTAGTAAATTAGATGCATCCTCTGGATTCTGGCAACTCAAATTAGACTGGAGATCGGAGGATCAGAGGATCAGCCATTGTAGGTAGGCCGAGACCCTCGGACCTACCTGGAGAGTACCTGAGGAGGAAGGTAAAACTGCGCAGGCGCGGGTGATGTCAGCGGCGAGCGCGAGCTTTAAAAAGAGGCCCACTTTCAGGAGCGGGCAGCGGAGTGCGTGGGAGCAGAGTGCTGGGCTTTGGCTCAGTGGGCTTCAGCGCAAGAGGACTTCGGTGAGAGGAAATCAGTGAGCCTGAGTACGTGCTTGCTGAGGTAAAAAGGTAAGGTCAGTAGGTTCTTTTTTCATTTGTTCTGACTAATCTGAGATCAGGTAATGGGGGAGACAGTTAGAGCAGTGGTGTGCTCCGTATGCAGTATGTGGGAGGTCAGGGTCAACACAGTTATCCCTGATGACCACACCTGCAATAGGTGCATCCAGCTGCAGCTCCTATCAGACCAAGTTAGGGAATTGGAGCAGGAGCTGGATGAACTACGGATCATTCGGGAGGCAGAGGCAGAGATAGATAGGAGTTATCGGGAGGTAGTCACACCGAAAAGACAGGAGGTAGGCAAATGGGTGACAGTCAAGAGAGACAGGGGGAGCAGACAGAGAGAGCAGAGCACCCCTGTGGCCATTCCCATCAAAAATAAGTATACTGTTTTGGATACTGTTGGTGGGGATGACCTACCAGGAACAAGTTGCAGTGGTCCTGTCTCTGGCACTGAGGTTGGACCCTTGACTAGGAAGGGGAGGAGGGAAGAGAAGAGAGTGGTAGTGATAGGGGATTCTATAGTCAGGGGGGCGGATAGGAGATTTTGTGGGGAAGATCGGGATTCTCGGATGGTATGTTACTTCCCTGGTGCCGGGGTCCGAGACATCTCAGATCGGGTGCAGGTTATTCTCGAGAGGGAGGGCAAGAATCCAGATGTTGTGGTCCATGTAGGGACCAATGACGTGGGTAGGATGAGTGAGGGGGTCCTGCGTAGGGAGTTCAGGGAGTTAGGTGCGAAGCTGAAGAGCAGGACCTCAAGGGTAACAATCTCAGGATTGCTACCTGTGCCACGTGCGAGTGAGGCAAGGAACAGAAAGATTATACAGGTTAATACGTGGCTGAGAGGATGGTGCAGGAGGGAGGGCTTCAGGTTTTTAGATAATTGGGCTTTGTTCCAGGGAAGGTGGGATCTGTTCCGAAGGGACGGTTTACACCTGAACTGGGGTGGTACTAACATTCTTGCAGGGAAGTTTGCTAGTGCTTCTTGAGGGGGTTTAAACTAAATTTGCAAGGGGTGGGGATCCAGAATGTGAGAGAGGATAGCGAGAGGAAGAATAAAGGACAGGTGGGGACTACACGGTTCCGGAATATTAAGTGTGTAGTGTTACGAAGGATGAACAACTCTGAGGGGCAGAAGGGTGCAGAGTCGCCCATGCCCCCCCCCTTTTGGAGAATCGCAAATCGCTACTATTTCGATGCTGTTATCAAGGAAGTAAGAGAGACAAAGGAATGCTGCCAGGGCAGTTATCGGTAACAGCTTATGAAAGTTAATGAGAGAGAGACACAGCTAAGGTGGAACGTCTCCTACTGACAAAAACCATTGATTTACTGCTATTGTCTTTTGGAGAAGGATTGTTTACTTGGTACTGTTCTATTCATTGAAACCCCTCAGGGGGCAACCAGAGTGGACTGGTTTGATGGGTTACATCATCCCAACCTGATTGACACCTGAGACCCCATGAGTGGGGATAAAAGTGAGGTCTGGGGTAACACCCCTCAGATGCACCAGGAGAAACGCTAGTGAGCATCAGAATCCCCACGAGACAGGGTGGGAGACTGGAGACCGAACGAAGGGTCAGTAAATTTTAACTCACAGTGTTTTGTAGCGAGACCGGTGGGGGCTTGTGTGTGTGTCCTCCCTTGCCTGGGTGACGAGTCCACCACGGAAGAACGGTCTAGCTAAAGAATGGATGGGGTCATACGTGAATGGCCACAACAACGACGCATCGACGGATCAAAATCATAAAGGAAGGTTGGCAAGATAATAGCTATTACTGTTCACATGTTCTCTCTCTCTCTCTCTCTCTCTCTCTCTCCAACAATTACAACACATCGACAAACAACTACCACAGCCTGCATGAACTGAACTGAACTTTATATTTCCATCTGACAATTCATTATCCCCTAGACAACGATAGAGCTTGTTTCATTAGTGATTATTTTTATACCCGCACTTTTAGGTTTAGTATTGCTAACGTATATTCTCTGTATATTCGCATTGATATTATTTTGTATATTTTTGCTAATAAATATTGTTGAAAATAGTATCACCAGACTCCAACGGACACTTCTATCTTTGCTGGTAAGACACCCAGTTACGGGATACGTAATAGTAGTAGAGAAAGGTGAGGCGGAACAAGTGGTAAGGAGGACACATGTACAGAGGGATGGTCTGACGGAACATGGAGTTAAATGTGCAGAAAGAATAAGTAAATTTAGGAAGGACAACAAAATTCTAGGGGCGTATAGCCTGATGGAAGTTTGGGGAGCTGGGTTAAGGCAGCGATTCAAACAGAGAGAGGAGAAATGGGCTAAAAATTCTATATCTGAATGCACGGTGTCAGAAATAAGGCGGATGAGCTTGAAGCTCAGGTGCGAATGGGTAACTATGATGTTGTTGGGATAACGGAGACATGGCTGCAGGGAGATCAGACCTGGGAAATGAATGTACAAGGGTATACGTGCTATCGTAGGGACAGAAATGTGGGCAGAGGGGGTGGGGTGGCCCTGTTGGTGAGGAATGAGAGTCAGTCCTTTGCAAGGGGGGACATAGGATCAGGAGAAGTAGAGTCTGTGTGGATAGAACTGAGGAACAGTAAGGGCAAAAGGACCCTAATGGGTGTTGTCTACAGGCCACCAAACGGTAGCATGGATATTGGGTGCAAGTTGAATAGGGAGTTAACATTGGCATGTGGCAAAGGTAATGTCACAGTAGTTATGGGGGATTTCAACATGCAGGTGAACTGGGAGTATCAGGTTGGTGCTGGACCCCAGGATAGGGAGTTTGTAGAGTGCCTACAGGATGCATTCTTGGAACAGCTTGTACGAGAGCCGACCAGGGACAAGGCTATTCCGGATTTAGTGTTATGTAATGAACAGGATTTGATAAGTGATCTTGAAATAAAGGAGCCATTAGGAGGTAGTGATCATAATATGATAAGTTTTTATCTGCAATTTGGGAAGGATAAGGGCAGCTCGGAGGTGTCAGTGTTGCAGTTGAACAGGGGAAACTATGGAGCCATGAGGGAGGAGCTGGCCAAAGTTGACTGGATGGATATCCTAGCAGAAAAGACAGTGGAACAGCAATGGCAGGTATTCTTGGGAATAATGCACAAGGTGCAAAATCAGTTCATCCCCCGGAGAAGGAAGGATTCAAAGGGGGGAAAGGGGCCACAGTGGTTGACAAAAGAAGTCAGAGATTGCATAGTATTAAAAAAAAGGAAGTATGACAGAGCTAAGGTGAGTGGGAGGACAGATGATTGGGAAGTTTTTAAGGAACAACAGAACTTAACTAAAAAGGCAATACGGGGAGAAAAAATGAGGTACGAACACAAGCTAGCCAGGAATATAAAGGAGAATAGCAAAAGCTTTTTTAGGTATGTGAAGAGAAAGAAGATAGTTAAGAACAATGTTGGGCCCTTGAAGAATGAATTGGCTGAAATTGTTATGGGAAACAGAGAAATGGCAGAAGAATTTAATAAGTACTTTAGATCTGTCTTCACTAAGGAAGACACAAGCAATCTCCCAAATGTATGGATGGGCCAAGGACATAGGGTAACAGAGGAAATGAAACAGATTGACATTAGGAAGGAAATGGTGATGAGTAGACTGATGGGACTGAAGGCTGACAAATCCCCAGGTCCAGACGGTCTGCATCCTAGGGTACTAAAGGAGGTGGCCCTGGAAATTGCGGATGCATTGGTAATCATTTTCCAATGTTCCTTAGATTCAGGATCAGTTCCTGAGGATTGGAGAATGGCTAATGTTATCCCACTTTTTAAGAAAGGAGAGAGGGAGAAAACAGAGAACTATCAACCTGTTAGCCTGACATCGGTGGTGGGGAAGATGCTAGAGTCCATTATTAAGGATGAAATAGTGGCATATCTAGATAGCAGTGATAGGATTGGGCCGAGCCAGCATGGATTTACCAAGGGTAAATCATGCTTGACTAATCTGTTGGAGTCTTTCAAGGATGTAACCAGGAAGTTAGATGGGGAAAATCCAGTGGATGTAGTGTACCTCGATTTTCAGAAGGCATTTGATAAGGTCCCACATAGGAGATTGGTGGGTAAAATCAAAGCTCATGGCATTGGGGGGAAGACATTGACATGGATAGAAAACTGGTTGACAGATAGAAAGCAAAGGGTAGCGGTGAATGGGTGTTTCTCGGAATGGCAGGTGGTGACTAGTGGGGAGCCACAGGGCTCGGTATTGGGACCACAGCTGTTTACAATTTACGTCAACGATTTAGATGAAGGCATTGAGAATAACATCAGCAAATTTGCTGATGATACTAAGCTGGGTGGCAGTGTGACATGTGATGAGGATGTTATTAGAATTCAGGGTGACTTGGATAGGCTGGGTGAGTGGGCAGATACTTGGCAGATGACGTTTAATGTGAATAAGTGTGAGGTTATCCACTTTGGGAGTAAGAACAGGAAGGCAGATTATTATCTGAACGGTGTAGAGTTAGGTAAGGGAGAAATACAAAGAGATCTAGGAGTCCTTGTTCATCAGTCACTGAAGGTGAATGAGCAAGTGCAGCAGGCAGTGAGGAAGGCTAATGGAATGTTGGCCTTTATTACAAAGGGAATTGAGTACAAGAACAAGGAAATCCTCTTGCATTTGTACAGAGCCCTGGTGAGACCGCATCTGGAGTATTGTGTACAGTTTTGGTCTCCAGGGTTAAGGAAGGACATCCTGGCTGTAGAGGAAGTGCAGCGTAGATTCACGAGGTTAATTCCTGGGATGTCGGGACTGTCTTACGCTGAGAGGTTAGAGAGACTGGGCTTGTACACGCTGGAATTAAGGAGATTGAGAGGGGATCTGATTGAAACATATAAGATTATTAAGGGACTGCACAAGACAGAGGCAGGAAATATGTTCCAGATGCTGGGAGAGTCCAGTACCAGAGGGCACGGTTTGAGAATAAGGGGTAGGTCATTTAGGACAGAGTTAAGGAAAAACTTCTTCTCCCAGAGAGTTGTGGGGGTCTGGAATGCACTGCCTCGGAAGGTAGTGGAGGCCAATTCTCTGGATGCTTTCAAGAAGGAGCTAGATAGGTATCTTATGGATAGGGGCATCAAGGGATATGGGGACAAGGCAGGAACCGGGTATTGATAGTAGATTATCAGCCATGATCTCAAAATGGCGGTGCAGGCTCGAAGGGCCGAATGGTCTACTTCTGCACCTATTGTCTATTGAACCGAGTTCAAGGTTGTGTCCCTTTAATTCTCTTGCCAGATACTGTTTTCTTAGGCTTCCATTTGGAATTGCATCAGCTCCTGAAGTGTACCATAAAACTATTCACAAGCTATATGAGCACATTGAGGGCTGTTATGATACCAGCCCCCTCCTTTGTGAGAATTGCAAGAGCCCTAGTGAAAGGGGGGTCAATGACCCAAGAGAGAGAGAGAGACAGGCTGAATGGACACAGGAAATGGAAAGACATTCCACTGGGACAAAAGCTGGTGACTGTGGCATTGTTCTCAGGAGACACCTGGGAACTGCAGACGTGCCAACTCGCAGGGACATTGTAAAGCCCTCGGGCAAAGTGGGCTGGTTGAGAGAGAGATTGCATCACCTGCAACCTGATTGACACCTGAGATCCCGTGAGGCAGTATAAAGAAGGGTCTGAAAGAGGACGACCCTCAGACGCACCAAGGAGACACCAAGAAGCACGATAACGCTTCCCGTGGGAACGGGAAGCCATTTTGAAATAAGCCACGTGCGTTAAATTCCGAATGCGGGGTTTGTGGCTGGAACCAACGGAAGATCGCTTTTTAACTAACAACGGGGAAGATCGCTCCCCTGATTCCACGGATGTTTTGGGCAAGTTTTTCCGTTTTATCTCTCTCTCTCTCCAACACGTGAAACCAAAAAGAGAAAAGCCTGCAGACTTCAGAGTGACTCTTTATATTTCCAATTGGACTCAGTATTATATACCCTAGACAACGAAAGAGCTTATTTCTGAGTGATTATTAATGTACCTGCGTTTTAGATTGAGTATTGACGCATGTTATCTGAATGTTTGTATTAACCTTAATTTTTGTGCCCCTTTATTAATAAAACTTTTGAAAATAGTACCATTGGACTTCAACTGACATATCTATCTTTGCTGGTAAGTGAAACCAGTTACAGGTTTCATAACAAGTGGGGTTCTCGTCTCGGGATTTGACACCAAAAAGGGGGAGGTCAGTCAATCGGGATTGTAAGTCAAAAAAAAAAATAATTTGGATCTGGTACGCAGGTAGCCAGACAGAAAAACCAGCAAAGATGGACGTGTGTGAATTTATGAAAAACGCGACTGTGGCGGTGCTAGAGGTGAGCACCAAATCAGACTTGTTAAATTTGGCGAAGGGGTTAGAACTGGAAAACGAGCAGGATAAAGCTGAGAGGCAAAGACAGCATGAAATTCGGATCAGAGAGTTAGCAGCAGCCGAGAGAGCGGCAGCGGGGAGAGAAAGAGAGAGGGAGGAGCTAAGGAGAGAGCGGTTTAATGTTAGTCGGGAGCTGAGAGTAGTACCTCCGTTCGAAGAGACGGATGTTGATAGTTATTTCTTGCTTTTTGAAAAGGTGGCAGTGAACCAGAAGTGGCCACAAGAGCAGTGGGTCGCGTTGTTACAAAGTGTGTTAGCAGGAGGGAGGATTTGGGCAGCCATGATGCCGACCCGCCGACCGGCGAGTGCGGTGGCCCCGCCCCTAGAGTCCCAAAGCTATCGCGCATGCGCGGTCACTCGCAGCCTGTCGGAAAAAGCGGCTGAGAAAGAGGACAGTTTAAATGAAGCCAGCAGTAATCTGGCCAAGATGTTTTTACCGACCCTGTACCATGAGGGTTCCGAGGGTGGTAAAACAGAAAGCAGTAAAGTAAAAGGGGGTAAGGGAGAGGAAATAGCCCTGCCCTTAGTGAAGAGAAAGGTCCTAGAGGTAGGAACTAAAGTTGAGAAACGGATAAAGTTGTTAAAATGTCCAGAGTTGGACATGGTTAATCTGTCTGGTATGGCAGAATTGTTTGAAGAAGTTCAGAGTTCTAAAGGTGTTCTCGATGGTCCCGAGAGTGAAATGAGGGCAGTCTTAGAGAGGAAGGGTATCCTTGCTGTGGAAAAGTCAGCTGACATGGCCGAGGAGGTTGTTTCAGCTCGCAGGGTTGCGCCTTCCCCAACGGGGGGCTGCCTAGAGAGTAGCTGGAAGGATCGGGGGACGTTAGAATTTGAAAAAGGTACGGGTATTGAAAGCCTGGAAGGGGCCAATGTCCCGTTTGAGTGTGTCCAAGATGGGGGCGCACGTGGTGCTGAACCTGGTAACAGCGCTCAGGGGAAGTCTGAGGTGTTTGATTCAGGGGGACGGGGCGGCCGTCTTTGTGGATCAGATAGGGTTGGTTCAGTAGGAAAAGGGTTAACCTTGGTAACCGTGGGAAGTGTGAGTTCCACGGTGTTTGTATTCGAGAGTGGGGCCAAGGTTAATGCCGAATTTAAGGGGGGAATGAGGATTGTTATTGAAGGAAACGGAAAGTCTGTAGTTCCCAAGTCGAAGGAAGAAATTTTAAACCTGGCAGATCGCTCACAGAGTGAGTCGGGAAATAGCGGGGCCCCCCACTCTATTGTTACGCCAGGGTGGGGTGTGAAGAGGTTGCATTCGAAATGCTACCTGAAAGAGGAGTTGGAATTAAAAACAAATAGCCTGAAGGGTCTTGACAGTTTGGGGCATGGTGTTGAAAAAATAGCCCTGATGAACGAGGCGGGCGGGAGTTCACCACGCCAAATTACTCAAAGTCCCAACGGGGAGACTCGCCAGAAAAGAGGTGACGGTTAATGGGGATGCCATTTTTTTAAAACAGCAAAGCAGGTTTTACGGGTTGCGCCAAAGCCTGTGAATAATAAAGACAGACCTTTGGAGACCTGCCGGCGAAGTAAACCGACCGAAACGATTAGTATTCGCATAAACTTTTGTAGATGCACCTAAGCTAAGATCACACCTCCTTAGTTATGTTGCTGAAGAAAGCAAATAAATAAGCTGGTTATTGAGCTGAAGTCTGATGCTGCCAGGCGTTAGCATGGCACGGTAGGGTAAGGTATTAAAGAAAAGGGGCACTGTACTTGTTAACTGTTTAGATGCTGACTTGAATGTATAACTGTATTACTCTGTAGTGAAAAGAAAAGCTTCTGTATTGTATTAGATTCAAAATTTCTGTAAGACTGTACCACTCTGGGTTTTAACCGCTGGTAAAAACCTTTTTAAGAGGGGAGGTGTTATGATACCAGCCCCCTCCTTTGTGAGAATTGCAAGAGCCCTAGTGAAAGGGGGGTCAATGACCCAAGAGAGAGAGAGAGACAGGCTGAATGGACACAGGAAATGGAAAGACATTCCACTGGGACAAAAGCTGGTGACTGTGGCATTGTTCTCAGGAGACACCTGGGAACTGCAGATGTGCCAACTCGCAGGGACATTGTAAAGCCCTCGGGCAAAGTGGGCTGGTTGAGAGAGAGATTGCATCACCTGCAACCTGATTGACACCTGAGATCCCGTGAGGCAGTATAAAGAAGGGTCTGAAAGAGGACGACCCTCAGACGCACCAAGGAGACACCAAGAAGCACGATAACGCTTCCCGTGGGAACGGGAAGCCATTTTGAAATAAGCCACGTGCGTTAAATTCCGAATGCGGGGTTTGTGGCTGGAACCAACGGAAGATCGCTTTTAACTAACAACGGGGAAGATCGCTCCCCTGATTCCACGGATGTTTTGGGCAAGTTTTTCCGTTTTATCTCTCTCTCTCTCCAACACGTGAAACCAAAAAGAGAAAAGCCTGCAGACTTCAGAGTGACTCTTTATATTTCCAATTGGACTCAGTATTATATACCCTAGACAACGAAAGAGCTTATTTCTGAGTGATTATTAATGTACCTGCGTTTTAGATTGAGTATTGACGCATGTTATCTGAATGTTTGTATTAACCTTAATTTTTGTGCCCCTTTATTAATAAAACTTTTGAAAATAGTACCATTGGACTTCAACTGACATATCTATCTTTGCTGGTAAGTGAAACCAGTTACAGGTTTCATAACAGGGCGTAGATACTTCCATGGACCATATTATTGTTTGGGGATCATCTAAACAAGAGCATGACGCCAGACTCAGACAAGTCTTAGAGGCAACACGCAAGGCAAACCTGAAATTGAATAAAGAAAAATGTCAACTAGGAGGGACTGAACTTACCTTTGTGGGTGATCTCATCAGCAAAGAGGGTGTGCGTCCTAATCCATTGAAGGTTTCTGCTATTGAGAACATGCCAAGACCGCATTGTAAAAAGGATGTTCAGAGGTTTATGGGAATGGTCAACTGCACGGGAAAATTCATACCCAATCTTTCGGAACAGCTTGCTCCATTGAGGTAGCTAACAGAAAGAAAAACAAATGGAGTTGGAATCATGAACAGGAGAAGGCATGGCAAAATCTCAAGAAAGTACTCACAGAAGAACCTGTGTTGAAATTCTATGATGCTGAGAGACCCATCAAAATCTCATGTGATGCATCTCAAACGGGCTTAGATGTATTACTCTAAAAACATGATCAGGAATGGCTACCAGTGGCTTATGCATCTCGTGCATTATCCGATCCAGAAACAAGATATGCCCAAATTGAAAAAGAGTTGCTCAGTATTATGTTTGCTTGTGAGAGATTTCATCAGTTTGTGTCAGGGCAATCTATTGATGTTGAAACTGATCATAAGCCATTGATTGCATTGTTTAACAAACCTTTAAGCGACTGTCCTTTGTGAATTCAGCGAATGATGATCAAATTGCAAAGATACGCGTTGAATGTGTTATACACACCTGGAAAATTCATGTACACGGCTGACATACTTTCCAAAACTGGGGATCCAACAACAAAAGACAGTCACAAGAATGTTATTGAGTTCAGGTATTTATTGATATGGTCATAGAAACTGTACCTGTTGCTCCCAAAATGTTGGAACTGCTGCGTCTTGAGACAGAGAAGGACAAAATTCTCAGTCAGGTAATACAAGTGGTGATGGATGGATGGCCAGTTAATAGGCATGACTGTACCTCAATAGGACAAGATTATTTAACCTTTACTTTTTTTAACCTTTGATCACCCTTATTCAACTTATTGTTACCTACACCAAAAGACTTTTGCTACTTTCTCGGGCTTATTGTTAAGATTTTATTGTGAATTTTGGAAGATATGCAAACAGAAATGGCTCTTAGATCCAAAGGACGAGAACCGGGGCGAAACCCGAACGGTAATGGAAAGAAGCCAGCTCAACCGCAACGCACTGAGTTAACTTATGAACTGCTTATGGAGCTTTTGGATAAAAAATTTGAGGAACAACATCAGGCTTTTCAACGAGATATAAAGGTTTTTCAAGATTATATGGTTAAGACGGATTCAGTAATTAACCAGCAGCAAGCGCTTATCACATTGCTGCAAGAAGAAGCTCGGAAACGAGATTTGACAATTGAAAAATTGCAACAGGATTTAATTTCGACTATTAAACTGGTGGAGACACTTAAAGCCAAGAGTGTCGATTTGGAGAATCGGTCCAGAAGACAGAATCTACGCATACTTGGTCTCCCAGACGGCATAGAACAAGGCGATCCTTCGAAATACTTTGCTCAATTTCTAAAAGATGCGTTTCCGTCGGTTTTTCCAGTAAACCCTCCGCTACTTGACCGAGCACATAGAATTTGGAGTCGATCACCGACGGTTTCAGATAAGCCCCCGGTGGTAATCGTCCGATTTCATTACGTACACGATAAAGAACAACTCATTCGTGAAGCTCGAAGGGCTGGGATGATTAAATTTCGTGATTATTGTTTTCGTTTGGTGCAAGATTTCAGCCCAGAAGTTATGAAAAAAAGGCTGCTTTTTAAACCTCTGATGTCTGAATGTTATGAGAAAAATCTAAAACCTGCGCTCTTATACCCGGCGAAGCTCAGGATCTCCCCCCCGAATGCTCCGCGTAAAGTATTTTTGTCTACCTTTGAAGCGAAAAAGTATTTGGAGGAGAACTTCCCTACTGATACAGTTACTACTCTCCATTAAATGAGTGATTCTGATCGTGAAAGATGGTTTTCGATTTCTTAAACCAGGGTTAGTCTCTGGTTATTGGTGTAGGTTTATCCTATACTTCATATTTAAGTTAAAGTGTGTTTTCGTTATATTAATCGCTCTGTCTTATACACTTTAACTACTATACTATATTTTTGTCTATTATTTTTGTTCCCTTAAAGGTATATTTTTAACCTTTCGAAGTGAATTTTTTGTTTAATATCAAGATAATGGTTTTTTGCAAAGTATTGGTTTAGTTTAAGATGGCGTTATTGTTTCTTTTTTCGTCTTCTTCCTATAATGCATCGCTTATCATAGTTTAAATACTTCTTGATTTGTTTGGGTTATAACCCGATTTATAAACTTTTAGTGATTATATTCCCTTTTTCTTTACAACTCAGCATATTAAGAAGCGTAGTTTTTAGTACTGCGATCATAATTCTTAAAGTTCGGGTGGTTTTTTTAATATATATCCGTTAAACACGGAGTGGTCTGCCGCTGATATGGGGGTAGAGTTAGTTTCATTTTTTCTTTTTTCTAGCCATATTTTGGCTTTTTTTCTTTTTCATACGGGGGTGGGGGTTGGTCTGTTTTCTTTTTTAATTTTTCTCTTATCAATTTGTTTTAGTTTTTTTACTTGGGCTGTTCTTGAACTACAAATATGTCTACGATGTCGTCACTTCCGGGTCCGCTCTTTATTTTTGTCCCTCTTCCGGATGCATGAGTTTATGACATGGTTAACCCTTTATATACCAAAGGGATGACTTTAGAAACATGGTTCAAACCATTAACTTTGTGTCTTGGAATACTAATGGATTAAACCATCCGATTAAACAAAAGAAGATTTTCAAAGTATTCCAAAGACTTAATGCTCATATTATTTTTGTACAAGAAACTCATGTGAGGAAGGAGGACAAATATCGCTTTTTTAGGTCTTGGCGGGGTCAACAGTATCATTCGAATTCGAATGCCAAAGTTAAGGGAGTTTCAATTTTTATTGACTCCTCTATTGCATTTGTTCAACATGATATCCTTTCGGATCCGAATGGTAGATTTTTGTTAATTACGGGTTTACTCGGTAATAAAAAGGTTGCTATGGTTAATGTTTATGCCCCGAATGTGGATTGTCCTGACTTTTTTAAGTCCTTATTTACTTCTTTACCTAATTTAAATGAATATAAGTTAATAATGGGTGGTGACTTTAATTGTTGTTTAATTCCTTTGATGGACAAATCTACACCTATTCAGACTCTACCCAATAAGTCGGCCACTTGTATTAACTCCTTTTTGACTGATAATGGAGTTTTTGATATTTGGAGATTTCGTCATCCTAATGACAAAGAGTTTTCTTTTTTCTCACATGTTTATCACTCCTATTCGAGAATTGATTATTTTTTTATTGACTCTTGTTTTATTCCATCGGTAATTGGTTGTAATTATGATATTATAGCTATTTCTGACCATGCTCCATTAAAACTTTCTATTAATTTTACGGATACAGCTTTAAGTGCTAGACAATGGCGATTTGACTCTACCTTATTGCAAGAACCGGACTTTATTAAATTTATGAAGGAACAGATCGATTTCTTCTTTTCAACTAATTCCACGGAGGATATCTCATGCGGAACACTTTGGGACACTTTTAAAGCGTATATACGTGGACAGATTATCTCGTATTCTGCTGGTCGGAGAAAACGCATTAAGAAGGAAACTCTTTTACTGGTTGATAAAATTAAAGAGATTGACAAGAAATATTCGACTACTCCTAGCATGGAACTTTATAAACAAAGGGTTGAACTTCAAATGGAACATAGTTTATTACTTACATCTCCGATTGAAAATCAATTAATGAAAACCAGATCTGATTTCTATATACATAGTGATAAATCGGGAAAACTGTTAGCTAGTCAGCTGAAGAATGTTTCAGTTAAACGCCAAATTACTAAGGTTCGACAGCAGAATGGGGATTTGACAGTTAACCATGATGACATAAATAAGTCTTTTCAAGACTTTTATACCTCCCTGTATAAATCTGAATTCCCTCAGGATCATAATACCATGTGTGATTTTCTCGGGAAATTGAATTTTCCAAAACTATCATCTGATGATCTTTCAGTAATAGATACTCCGTTTACGGATGCGGAAATTAAAGGGGTTATTTCCTCAATGAATTCTGGGAAAGCACCAGGTCCAGATGGGTATACAGTAGAATTTTTTAAATGTTTTTCTGATACTCTATCTCCTTGGCTATGCAAGGTTTTTGAAGAAGCAATTAGATTGGGGAAGTTGCCACAATCTTTTTATAGAGCTTCCATTTCTTTAATACTGAAGAAAGATAAAGACCCTACTGATTGTGCATCCTACAGACCAATATCTTTATTGAATGTAGATTCTAAGATTTTTTCCAAGTTGCTGGCTTCTAGGCTGGAGAAGGTATTACCCCAAATTATTTCGGAAGACCAAACCGGTTTTATTAAAAATCGCTATTCTTTTTTCAATGTTAGGAGATTATTGAATATTGTTTATACTCCTTCACATAATACTTCAGAATGTGTTATTTCATTAGATGCAGAAAAAGCATTTGATAGAGTTGAATGGCCTTACTTATTTTATGTGCTGGAGAAGTTTAATTTCAGTCCAACCTTCATTTCTTGGATTAAACTGATATATCAAACTCCAGTAGCCTCGGTGTTTACTAATAATCAAAGATCTCCATTTTTTCATTTATTTCGGGGCACTAGACAAGGTTGTCCTCTTAGTCCATTACTATTTAACATCGCTTTAGAACCTTTGGCAATTGCCATCAGAGAATCACAGGATATTTTGGGTATTAATCGTGGAACAGATATTCATAAGGTATCTTTATATGCAGACGATTTATTATTATTCATCTCTAATCCTGAGAAATCTATTCCAGCAGTCTTATCATTGTTGGCTCAATTTAGTGAGTTTTCTGGGTATAAGTTAAATCTTAATAAGAGTGAATTGTTTCCTTTGAATAGACAGGTCCCAAATTATGGTATTTTACCTTTTAAATTAGCTAATGATTCTTTTACTTATTTAGGGATTAAAATTACCAAAAACCATAAAGAATTATTTCGGTTTAATTTTTTACCCTTAATTGATCAGATTAAAGGTTTGTTTACTAAGTGGTCACCATTATCTTTATCTCTGATAGGTAGGATTAATGCTATTAAGATGGTTATTTTACCTAAATTTTTATATGTTTTTCAAGCGGTACCAATTTTTATTCCGAAATCCTTTTTTACTAATGTTGATTCAAAAATTTCTTCATATATATGGCAGAATAAAAATCCCAGGTTAGGTAAAATATACTTACAGAAGACAAAGAAGGATGGTGGGTTGGCATTACCCAATTTCAGATTTTATTATTGGGCAGTTAATATTAGATATTTGATATGTTGGTTGAAAGAATGGGATGGTCCTTTTGGCCCTCATTGGGTGAGTTTGGAAACCAAATCGGTTTCTGCTTATGCTCTGGGTTCTATCTTAGGGACATCTCTCCCTTTTGCTCTTTCTAAATTGCCGAAGCAAATCGACAACCCGATAGTTAAATATACCTTACGTATATGGTTTCAATTTCGGAAATTTTTCGGGTTGACTCAATTCGTGTTAAATAGTCCTATTGTATCTAATTGTTTTTTCCACCCCTCAATTATAGATCAAGCTTTTTTGGCTTGGAAAACTAAGGGATTATTAAGATTTTCCGACTTATTTTTGGACAACTGTTTTATGTCCTTTGAGCAATTAGCTAATAAATATAATTTGCCTAGATTTCATTTTTTTAGATACTTACAGGTTAGGCATTTTTTAAGTACGGTACTTCCTTCGTTCCCAAATTCTCTGTCTTCAGATACTTTGGAAAGTTTGTTTGAATTAAACCCTTTTCAAAAAGGGCTTATATCAAAACTTTATAATATAATTATGAAGATACGTTCAGTGCCCTTGGATAAGACCAAAAATGATTGGGAAAGAGAACTTAATCTTATTATTCCTATTGAGAATTGGGATAGAATTCTTAAATTAGTTAATACATCATCTATATGTGCCAAACATTCATTAATACAATTTAAGGTTGTACATAGGGCCCATATGTCCAAGGATAAATTAGCTCATTTTTATTCTCATATAAACCCTATTTGTGACAGATGTCAATTAGAAATCGCTTCTTTAACTCATATGTTTTGGTCATGTCCACTTTTGAAAAAATATTGGAAAGATATTTTTGATATTATTTCGGCGGTACTGAACATTGATTTACAACCCCATCCTATTACCGCAATTTTTGGTTTACCGATGATGGACTTACTTCACTTGTCTCCTTCCGCCTGTCGAATGATTGCTTTTCTCACTTTGATGGCTAGAAGATCTATTTTGTTGAATTGGAAGGAAATTAATCCTCCCACGGTATTTCATTGGCTTTCTCAAACTATGTTATGTCTAAATTTAGAAAAAATTAGAAGTGCTGTATTTGATACTTCTATTAAATTTGAAAAGATATGGAGACCATTTATTCAATATTTTCATATGATGTAATGGCCCTGTGCCAGGCTTATCGTTTTTTTTCAGCTTTAATCGTATGTATGTTGAGAGGATCGGAGTTGACGTCATTGATGTTTATGTATGCTTGTGAGATACTATGAACAGCCCTTTTTTTTCTCTTTTTTTAAAAGTTTTTTTTTTAGTTTTTTTTTCTTTGTTTTTTTTTCTTTTTCTTGATACTAGATTAGTAGATTAGCTAACTTTCTTAGATAGATTTATTATTTTTTTTCTCTTTTTTATACTATATATTATGGAATATCTAAACTTACCTTGTTCATATATATACTATATGGTTTATGTTTTGGGAAACTTACTTATGCTGTATTCATTGCTTATGTATTTCTTTATGTATAATGGGAGTCTATATATTTGTAATCCCTTACCATTATTTGAATTGTATCTCATTCATAATATTTTAAATATTAATAAAAAGATTGAAAGAGGACAAGATTATTGGAACCACAGTTCAGAACTGTCTGTTGTGGATGGGTTATTGTTCAAAGGTAGTAGAATTGTTATACCTAAAAGTCTCCGTAAAGAAATGCTGGATAAAATTCATGAAGGCCACCTAGACCATTAAAAATCTAAGAGAAGGGCACGGGAAGTGATATTTTGGCCCAGGATGAATCAAGAGATTGCAGATCTCAACTGTTAAGCAAAGCAAATCTCATTCAGTAACTTATCAAAGTCTTTGAAAAAATAATTGGTTCTTGCAGAAAGTCAAATTCAGATATTTCAAATGAAAATAAACTTATACATCCAACTGTATTATATCCTATACATAATTACACATTTTGTTCCCTCTCTGCTTCTTTATCTTGGGTGGCTCACCATCTTGTTTCTGGTTTCCTTGGATGAAATAGTTGATCATCCACGGAAAGTCGATTCAGAATACTTACACAAAAAAAACCTGACCCAGTTCTAAAACTAATTTCCGGTTACACAGTAGAGATCTTGGAGACTCGTCTCTGCTGATATTGTCTTGTTATAGCTGTAGCTTCAATAGATCTTTTATCACTATCGTCTCTCCATCAGGTTTTCAAGTAAGTAGGGTAGAGATACTCACTACTAATCCCACTTTTAATAGTTTTATATCTTTAGTTTCTAATTGTTTGCTGTGTTTCTCTCACTTTCCCGTGCTGCATCAGCCACACCTCATTCTCGCATAGATTTTTTTCTCAAGTTCTCTCTTTAAAATTCAGTAAACCTCATTTTTATCCCTCCACAGGTAGAATTTCAAACATTATATCTTTGGCTTTAGTTAACACTCCTCCTTTGAATTTGTGCAAGTCTCTTTGCATATGGCTACAGGTTGCACTGCATAGGTCTGGGGTGTTCAACATATGTGAAATCCGGAAGAGACCTACATAGCTGAACTATTGTCACAATAGGATTTCCTAGCTCAAGATATGTTAGAGTTTTAGGTTTTTTTCCATGTCTAGAAGACCTTCTAAGTTCAAGTTCTTCTTTGTGAGAATTTTCATTTGTTATGTCTTTTCTAGTCAACACTTCATCACGAGTCTCTTTTTCTTGTCGAATCTCATTTGGGATTGATGTAATTTCCAGATTTCTGCCATCATATAGGATTACTCATTTCCTCAGTTGTTGTTTTTTTCACTGGGTTTTCTTCAGGACTCACAGGTAAGTTTTCTACTGTGGATTCCTCTACATCAGGTAAGTAACTTGCATTTCTTTGGGATTCTATCACTGGGTCTGCCACTGGAGTGGTTGTAAGTAGCTGGTTTGGACTTGGGTTGGAGCCCACAATTCTTCTGTGTAACTGTTCACAAGTTTCTCAACTCTTAGAAGGTTCATCTACAATGTCAAGTCTTGGTCTGAGGTAACAAAGACCAAGTCCTCTTCCTCTTCAGAGTCAATTGGACTTCCTTCTTCTTCAGCTGCATCAGACGAGTTCACCAGTTGACTTTCAGTAAACTTCAAGATGTGTTCCCACCCTTTCTGGGACAAGAGATCATCTGATAGTCCTCCGCGTGATCATTGGGAAAACCTGTCAGCATCATTGCTCAGCTTCCTGGACCTATATTGCAGCTTAAAATTATCAGTTGACAGAGCAGCTAGCTATCTGTAACTAGTTGCATCCAATCTAGCAGTGAAATGAACTACCATAAAGATAATCATGACATTTTTAACTGACTACCCATTTTAGGTCTAAGGACTCTAATTTATGAGCATATTATCTTGATTTGCTATGGGAGAGTCCCCTATTGGCATAGGCGATGACCCTAAGGTGGCTGTCCTGCTCTTGGCAGAGGGCAGCCCCTAAACCAGTAGTGCTGGCATCTGTGCTGAAGGTTAGCAAACATCCTTTCTGATTTTGTCGAATGCTTTTTGACATGTGGTTGTGCTTCATCCTCCAGATGGGTCTTTCAGATGATGATACTGGCTATCATTCTTCACCCTGGAGTACTTTCTGGTAGGTGGGTACTGTGATGTCAAATCATTGAGTGGCTTAACCTTTTGAGAAAAATCTTTAATAAGTTGGCGGTAATATCCGATCCATCCAAGGAGGGTCTTCAATTCCTTCAGATTACTGGGAATTGGCCAGGTTTTGGCCATAGCTATCTTGTCAGAGTCAGTTTGAACTCCTTGATGAGATTCAATATGTCCAAGGTATTTGACTGAGGTCTGTACAAAAACACACTTTCCTGGAGCTAGCTGCAGACTGTACTCTCTGAGTTGATTCAGGACTCTCACAAGTTTTTCCTCATGCTCATCCAAGTCTTTAGAGAACACAATGATGTCGTCAATGAAGACAATGGCTTCCCTCAGGTTCATACCAGCCGAGCGTATCTCTGTGAGTCACTGAAATGTGCTTGGCACGTTCATGATTCCTTGCAGCATCCTATTGAATTCATGGAGTCTTAGAGGACACACAAGGGCGGTTTCTGGCTTGTCGACTTCTTCAAACTCTATCTAGTAATAACCAGGTTTTAGGTGAAGGACTGAAAACCATTTGGAATTGGTTGAAACCATAAAAGTGTCTTTGAGCTTTGGGAGTGCATAGGCATCTTTAATTGTTGGTTTAATTTCCGATAATCTATATACAAATGGACATCCCTATTCTTTTTCCTCACCCCAACAACTGGAGAAAAAAAAGGAGATCCAGACTCTCTGATCAGTCCTGTGTTTAGCAGTTATTGGAGATGCTTCTGAACAGCTTCGCTATCTTCTGGATGTATAGGTCGAGGTCAGTGTTTGAATGGTATTTCGTCAATAAGGTTGTTTTACTTTGTAGGTACACCCTAAATCTAAGTAATGGTGGGAGAAAACATCAGGGATACTTTGTAATTTTTGGCTAAGTGTTGTCATCCATTCAGTGGGGATAGGAGATTTATCAAAGTTAAACTCTAGGCCTGATGCTTGAGGGGATTCCAACTCACTGGAAGTTTTTATTGGTGGTTCTTTTGGAAGTATATCTTGTATTGAATTTAGTTCAGCTATAACATGTCTAGGAGGAATTGTGATATCATGTGCTGTTATATTGGAGGTCACTACAGGTAAGTGACAAGGTTGCTTGTTTTCCAAAATAACTAGGCAAGTCTTTACTCCAGGCAAGGGAGAAGAAGGATGCTCCACAATAGCCCATTTATCAGGGTGCAGCGTTCTGACTGTGATTGACCCACACAAGACTAGGGTTTGCCCAGCCGGAATTTTTCTAGTGTCCCTGCTGGATACTCCCATCAGCCCAACTTTTCCCTTTCTAGTCTGTCTTTGTCGCATTTGCAAAACACCAGGGTCCTGGAGGATCGTTGATTCATTTTTACTGTGTACTGTATCAGCAGTTTATGGTCGAAATGACAATAAACTTGACTTGATTTGACTTTCTTGTAGCCAAACTTTGGAGAGAATTTCTGAATTTCTGGCTACTTTGCAGTTTGGAGTAGTCTATATACAGCTCATCAAGGGTACTCATGCCAACTAACACCACAGGCTGTGAACATAGAGACATCTGAAACAATCAATGTCTGAGTGGGAACTTCGACATTCACTCCTATAACATTTTTTGACAATGTAAAATATTACATCTTCTACATATCCCAGTTATGGGACAGTTTGTCTGTTAGCACCCTTAACTTCCAACAAGTTGGTGAAAGAATGAACTGGTAGGTCTGACACGTTGTGATCATAGAGATGGTAGTGACCTGTGATTCTGTATCTAATAAACAATTGCATTTCCTACCAGCTAGGCTTACTTGAGCAGTGCACATTGTGCAGACTAATCCCTTAGGTAGGTTAACAGTCTGTCTTCTGGACTTTGTTTCACCAAGCAAGAGCTTGGAGCTTTTGGGACATGCTTTGCCAACATTGATCCCCATTTATCCTTCAACAGGAACTGCTTCCAGTTTAAAATGAGGCTTAGAAGTACCATGAGATGACTCCCACTCACTCCGTCTCTTCTCAAACTGTCTTCTCTCTTCTGCTAGTAATGCTGGATTGGGTTTGTAGCAGCAGGAGCTAGCTATGTGCCCATCTTCTCCACATCTAAATCAGTACCAAGGATTTGGTTTGACACTTGGCTGTTTGTTAGTGGTCGTGGACTCTAGTTTATCCTTTGTGTTGGCATTTCCTTTTGGTGGTGTCTCTTTTGCTGTCTTAGGGCTTGCCTTTACCGTCTGCTGTTCTGTGGCTTGTGGAGTAGCCAGTTGACTTTGAAGCTCAGCAACCTGTTTAGTCAATTGAGAAGTAACTGAAGTTTGCTGTGCTATATCATCATCTTTACAGGTGCCTGTGGTCTGAGACTGTAGAACGGCACAATGATTAACTGTTCCTAAATGCTGCTTCATGCATGTGGTTCGGGAAACATGCTTTTCTTCCTCGATGCATAGAAAGGTCAATAGTTCAGTAAACGATGGTGGGTTTTGTTTTATCTGTTCCAGTTGCAGCTTTAACACTGAGGAGTGGTCCCAGCATCCCCTACAAAACTGTAGTAAGAGATGTTTGTTAATCTCAGATTCGGCAACTTTGTGAGTGTCAATGCTACTTGTAGCTGCTGTAGGTAGGCAGAGGTAGGCACCACTGTTCTGTACTGTGTTCATGAATTTGGTGAATAATTCATCACCGTCGTCCATGGTGGCAAATGCTGAATGTAGGAGTTGTATGTGATTCTCCATATAACTGTGTAGGTTGTATCAGTGAATCTCCAGTACTTATTGTCTTGATGATGTCAGAAGATGGTGGAAGAATGCTTTCACATATTTTTCGTGTTCTAAGAAGATCAGACACACTTTGGTCTTGCAAGAGTAGTTCAACACTAGCTCGCCAAGTCTCATAATCCACCTCATTAGGTGGACGAGGGATTCTCCCAGAAAAAGTTTGGAGCCTTAGAGGTGGATTGCCATGAGCCATCAAGTCATTACTGCACGCAATTTACTCGACTATGACTCTTTGAATACCTGGAGGGTTTAGATCACTGGGAGAGAAGGATGGCTTCACTGCAGCTCCATTAGATTGAATTTCAGGGATTGAGTTATTCTGCACAGCAGCAGGAGATGTTTCAGGCTGGTTAGTATCAGAGGAGCCTCCTCTGAATTGAAGAGTTGTGGTCTTGTTACATACATCTCCAGTAGTCTGACCAGTGACTGTTTCCCTACTCTCAATAGTAAGGGTTTCACTGATCTAGTGTAACATCTCTCTTAGGATTTTATCATAATCTTTCCCATTGTATTTCATTAAGGTTTTCAACTCACCAAGGTAAGCTTGAGTGGTGTCTTTTCCAACTTTCTGAGTGTAAGCACTGACGAAAGTAACTACATGGAAGTAAATTCCTTGTATGTGCATAGGTACTTGGCAATTAAAGTCTGATTCTGATTCTGATGGTAGGAAATTTTTTGGTCACCACTTGCCTGTTGAGTGTACGGAAACTAGGGCTGGAAATCTTGCATAGCAGAATCAAAATTGCACTCCACACTGAGGGACTTAGGTGATTCTGCACTAGGATCAGTTAGGGGAATAACTCTGGCAACTGAACCACATCCTTTTACAAAGTCTAGTATTTCCTCATCTTTTTCTGTTACTGTTATGCCACTGTCTAAAACAGTATCTGGGATTTTGACACCGTTTTCCTCCATGACTTCCTTTCTTTCAATGTAGGTCTTAATTGAACAAAAGTGAGTTTAAACAATAAGATTTTCTTAGTGCTTTGTATCTGAATGAGTGTATTGGCACTTATCTAATAAACTTCCTCCTGGTTGGCTCACCAAATTTTATGTTACACCTGTGTAGTGCTTGTCTTATCTCATGTGAGTGGTTGCTGCACTTATTCTGAGAAAATCAAATGATATCATACTACACAAAGTGCTAGTAGGTCATCAGAAGCTCTAGGCATCAGAAGGAGGAACTGAATAGAAAACACACACTTCTGGGGTTAAATTATTTATAAAAATAGTAATATATACAAAATATTGACATGAGTAAGAACAATTCAAAATTCCAACATTCTGTTTAGATTCCAAATCTCAGATACCAACAAAAACCAAATTTCTTTTTAGTTACAACCAGTGATATTCATTAGAATAACTTTATTATTCCAATTTCTCCAACTAATTTAATCTCCTGTAATTCCCTATTTAAAGATTTACAAACTAACCTTTCCTTATTAGCTAACACTAGTTAGTTAGAAAACTAATTGAATTCCTATTCGTAAGTATTATGGTTAACCTCAATTTAAGTTCAGGTCAGTATATCTACAAATGTAAATTCAACCCCTAGAAAACTTCTCACAACTTTTAAACAAAGTAAATCTCTTTCAGTAGCTTTGATCAAAGTCTTTGCAAAAATAATCTGTCCTTCTAGAAAAAAAAATTACCTTTAAGCATTCCATTCCCACATTGGTTCTTCGATCTTGGGTAGCTCGCCATCTTGTTTCTTGGTTCGCTGGATGAAACGCTGGGTCAGCCATGGAAAGTCGATTCACAAAACGTACACAAAAATACCAGACCTGTACACATCAGGATTACAATCTGTAAGTTTTCATACACATTCTATTTTCTGTTTCAAAATAACTCAATATCACATTGTCACTTCCAAACATTTCTCAGTTACAACACCACTGAACATATTTCACACACAAATTATACACTCGGAACAGTAAAAGTATTTTACCTCACCAAATCACTTCGTATGATTTAATAGAACTGATTCCCAGTTACACAGAAGAGATCCTGGACACTACTCTCTGCCAATATTGTCTCATACAACTGCTGCTTGTTATAGACATAGCTTCAATAAACCTTTTATTGCTATTGTCTCTCCTCCAGGGTTTCACCTTGAGGGTTTCAAGTAAGTAGGGTAGATATACTCACTACTAATTCCACTTTGAACACTTTAACTTCTTTAGTTTCTACTAGTTTGCTGAGTTTGCTGTCACTTGTCCACGCCTCGTCAGCCAACCCTTATTCTCACAAAGCTAATTTTTTTCAATTTCTCTTTTCGTAAAAAATTCAGTAAACATTTTTACATCCCTAAACAGGCGGAGCTTTCTAACAATACATCTCTTGGGTTTAATTAACCTGGGTTACACCTGGACTGGAATAAAGAACATATACAAATTGCATCCATATGATGGTATCCAAATTTTAGCTACCATGTTGTCTTCTCAGCAAATAAGACAGTTGACATGCTGAGTTGAGGAAGGTATTGGAGAGGGTAAACAGAATTTACCAGGTGGTTGAGATCTAATTAAGAAATGGTCAGAAGAACAGGCTCCAATACAGATTGATTGGACGGAAAATGGTTGATTGCAAACAAAAGACTTCAGAGGATGTTTCTGAATATGAAGACCACTGTTGGATAGTTTGGATCAACTACTCAGGATTTCAAGGAATAACTGAAGATAATATAGAATAATCCACTTATGGCCCTGTCAAGTCGACCTTCATGGATGGCTTTAAACCAGATGCTGTCAAAACGGTGAAGCTAACAAAAACAAATTGTTTCTCCAGTGATCTGGTGCAGACTGCCAAACAAATGGAGTGAGATATTGAAGTCTAAGTAAGATCAGCACAGATGAACCAGCTGACTACACCTGCCAACCAACAGAACAAGTGGAACTGGAATTTACAGCATCTTGGTCTGGGTCACAACCCAACTGGTAAAAAAAGACAGTGGACTAAAATTTGTTGGCAAGAAACCAATTGAACCACAAAATCAACCACAACAACAATTTCAGCCTTAGGTTCAACCACAGCCTCAACAACAATTTCATCAACGAGTCTGACCACAGATTCAAGCACCTGTTCAATTACAAGTTCAATGCCAAGTTCCACCCCCTAACTGGCAAAGAACAGGAATCTTTGATATGATGACACAACTTCAAACTACAAAATCAGATGTACTGGACATGTGGTCAAGGTTGGAAAAA
Source organism: Hemitrygon akajei (assembly GCF_048418815.1). Taxonomy (NCBI): domain Eukaryota; kingdom Metazoa; phylum Chordata; class Chondrichthyes; order Myliobatiformes; family Dasyatidae; genus Hemitrygon; species Hemitrygon akajei. The sequence goes on from NC_133127.1 coordinate 112,592,719, forward strand.
TGACCAGGCACTTCCCTGCAGCCCTTGTTTGCCAATAGAACAAAAATCAGACAGCTTATATGTTCATCTACTAATTGGAAAGGAACATGTTGAATTCTTACTGGATACCAGAGTGGAACTAACATACACAACCAAGGCTATTGACTGAAAATGCAACATGCCATTGATTAGCATCTGTAAATGTGCGTATGGTGCTAGAAGTCAGAAAATTCAGCTAATCAAAAGCAGATCAGTTGAAGCACAATTTGGTTCTCAACTACAAGAAAGACAATTCTGGATGGGAGACATCTCGTAACTTGTTCTTGGAATGGATGTGCTATTGACTTTAACTCTACTCTTGAACTCGTGGAGGGTAAAGTAACTTGGAATCTCATATATTGTAAAAATCTGCATTAACCCAGTCATGTCATATGTCACAAGCCAAAAATGACTGTGCCCTGCTGGAAGAGGATCCTGTCAAGATGCTACCTAGTACCAAGCAATGCTCTCTGAGTAAAACATCCATAGAAGACATTATACCCATTGTGAATCAACGGGAGGAGCAAGGGATTCTTGTCAAGGCACACAGTCCAACAAACAGTCAAGTCTGGCCTGTTGAGAAGGTGAATGGCCCTTGGAGACTATTGGTGGATTACAGGATTGCCAATCAATGTATTGACAAGTTAACCCCTCTGGTGGAATATCCATCAATCTCTTCAATACCTTGAACCCATCATATAAGTAGTTCAGTTATTGATATGGCTGGTGGTTACTGGTTGCTACCACTGATGCCTGATTGTCAACCGTGGTTGGCTTTTACAGTTGTTGTCAACAGTGTCAGTGAACAAGGCTACCACAGGGACTTCACAATAGTTCTACTGTCTACCACATGGCCTTGAGACAACATCTAAGGGACTCTGCAAGCACTGACTCAACTATCATACAATATGTAGATGATATCCTGATTGCCTCTGAGATGACAGATCAGCATGACTGTGATGTACTTTATTTGATTGCTTATCTAGCATCCAAGGGGCACAAAGCAAATTTGGACAAGGCACAATTGCAACAAGAGGAAGTGGTTTGTTTGGGACGAGGCAAATGAGAAATCACTGAAGATCGGCAAAGGCTGTTGTAACAAAAAAATGACCTACGACACTTTAGCAACTTCAGTCATTTCTGGCTTTGTGCAACTACAGCAGGGCACGGGTGGATTCGTATGCTGAAATTGTTCAACTACTCACTAGTCTGGTTCACTCCGATAACCCTGTGACTCTTAATGAAGAACAGAAGGAAGCTTTTCAAACTTTAAGTACTCTGCCTGTGTTAGGAACCCCTGATACACCAGACCGTTTACCCTTTGTGTCAACGAGAAGTGTGGCTACGTGACAGCAGTTTTGGCCCAAGAATATGGACACAGAGTCCTGGTGGTTATTGCTCTGCCAAGTTGGACAATGCAGCATTAGGGTGGAGTTCATGTCCAAACAGAGTCCTGGTGGTTATTGCTCTGCCAATTTGGACAATGCAGCATTAGGGTGGAGTTCATGCCCAAACAGAATCCTGATGGGGTGGAGTTCATGTCCGAACAGAATCCTGATGGGGTGGAGTTCATGTCCAAACAGAATCCTGGTGGTTATTGCTCTGCCAAGTTGGACAATGCAGCATTAGGGTGGAGTTCATGTCCAAACAGAGTCCTGGTGGTTATTGCTCTGCCAACTTAGACAAACATGAGGAAATCTGCAGATGCTGGAAATTCAAGCAACACACACAAAATGCTGGTGGAATGCAGCAGGCCAGGCAGCATCTATAGGAAGAAGTACAGTTGATGTTTCGGGCTGATACCCTTCATCAGGACTGTAACAATTGTGTAGAGAGGGTTTAGCAATGCACTTCAGTAGAAATTAGAAGAAATAAAGGTGTAGTCTATTTTCTAAGTGGGTAGCAAAGGGTCTTGGGAGTTCCAGCGCAGGATTCATTATAGGTTAACTTGCAGGCTGAGTTGGTAGGAAGGAAAGCAAATATCATTAGTCATAGAACACAGAGCACAGAAACAGGCCCTTCAGCCCATCTAGTCCATGCCAAACTTTTAATCTATCTAGTCCCTTCGACCTAAACCTGGATCATGGTGCTTCATACCTTCCATGCATGTTATACATGTCACCTCCAAACATGTTAGCATTTATTTCAAGATGACCGGAATATAAAAGCAAAGATGTAACGCTGTTGCAATGGACTGGTCACATTTGTTGTATTATGAGCAGTTTTAAATCCATATCTAAGAAAGGATATGCTGGCATTGGAGAGCTTTATGAGAATGATCCTGGAAACTAGAGGGTTAATGTAGGAGGAATGTTTGATGGCTTCTGGAGCTCTATTTGTTGAAGTTTAGAAGAATGGAGGGGGGATCCTATTGAAATTTACCAAACGTATCTGGATAGATTAGACATGGAGAGGATTTTTCTAATAATGAGAGAGTCCAGGACTAGAGGACGCCATAGAGGCCAAGTCATTGGGTATATTTAAAACAGAGATTGATAGGTCCTTGGTTAGGAAAGGCATGAAAGGCTCCAGGGAGAAGGCTTTACAATGTGATTGAGAGGGATATTAAATCAGCCTTGTTGGAATGGCAGAGCAGACGATGGCCCGAATTACCTCATTCTTTCCTATGTTCTTCCAGCCTAACGTTTATTAGCATGTCATGAAAGCAAGTGAGAAATGGTTCCCATTCCTTCTCCTTCAAACAGATGCATTTCAAAACCTCAGAAATATGATGGGTCGGATGTACTAACGTGCATTTATTAGTAAGCAGAGAGAACTTGGGACCGAGATCAATACATGAAATTGGGATGTTGTAACCATTACAGAGACCTGGTTGTGTGAGGGACAGGACTAGTAGTTCAAAATTCCTGGGTATGAAAAGGTGGAGAGGATGCACAACTGATAATGGATAATGCAGTTCTCAGAGAATACACATTCGCGGGTGAGTCTTTGGAAATGAATCAGGCTCACTGACAGACATGACAATGAGTGAACATTTTGAGAATCGTGATCACAATACATTATGTTTTAAAATGTTTACGAGACAGGATAAAATTGGATCTTACAGGAAAGTACTAAATTCAGGGAAGGCAAATTATGGTAGGATAAGTCAGGAGCTAAGGGGTGTTGATTCTTAGCAGCTGCTATTAGACAAGTCCATATCTGACATGTGGGAGTTGTTTAAAGATTACCTGAGCATATTTCAGGATCAATGTGTTCTGGTAGAGGGTAAATACAAAGATGATAAGGGATCCTTAAATGACCTGAAAGGCCCTAAATTTAGACAGTAAGAAAAATAAACATGCTTAAGGTTTAGGAAAATATCAGATTACAGTGTAAATAGAAAGCTGCATGCTAGAGCTCTGGGACATTTTGAGGTTAAGGAGGAAGGAGTGCTGGATCTTCTGAAAAGCATTAAGGTGGATAAGTCACCAGGGTCTGATGGCATACAAGTTTATTGAGGAGATGGCAAAGGTGCTTGATGAGGGCAGGGCAATGGGCATTATCCACATGGACTGCAGTAAGACATTTGATAAGGTCACTCATGGTGATCTGAGACCCATAGAAGACAGAGAGTTGGAATGGGAAGCTGCTATTGTGACTGAAGGTCCACAGACAGTGATTTCCCATTACGATCAGTGCTGAGACCTCTTGTTTGTGAAATTAATCAAGATTTGTATGAAAATGTAGATCAGTAGATTAGCATGTTTGTGGGTGTCTCAAAGGTTAGTACAGCTGTAAACAGTCCATCAAAGAATACAGTGAGATATCACTCCGTTACTGATACCGGCAGCTGGAACTTAATCTGAGCAATTGAAGGTATGGCACTTAGGGAGAACAAATGAAAGGAGAAAGCATTCATTTAATTGTAGGGCACAAAATAGCACTAAGGAACAGAGGGACCTTGGGGTCCTGATCCATTGTTACCTGAAAATGGCTACAGAAATGGTGGTAAAGAAGGTGTATATACGCTTGCCTTCATTTGTCAGGGTGTTGAGTATGAAGGCAAGAAGGTCATGCTGCAGCTATATAAACCCCAAGTTTGGCTGCACTTGGAGTAGTGGTTACCTTATTATGGGGAGGATATGAAGATTAAGGAAACTGTGCAGAGTAGTTTACCAGGATGCAGAATGCTGTAAACTCAGCCAGATCCATCATCGGCATTGACCTGCCCAGCATCCAAAAGATTCAAAAGGAGATGCCTCAAAAAGGTGACTCCAACATTAAGGATATCAGTTTTCTGATGACTCTGCCATAGTTGGATGCATCAGCAAGGGAGATGAGGCTGAGTACAGGGCTACGGTGGGAAACTTTGTCACATGGTGTGAGCAGAATCATCTGCAGCTTAATGTGAAAAAGACTAAGGAGCTGGTGGTGGATCTGAGGAGGGCAAAGGTACCGGTGACCCCTGTTTCCATCCAACGGGTCAGTGTGGACATGGTGGAGGATTACAAATACCTGGGGACATGAATTGACAATAAACTGGACTGGTCAAAGAACACTGAGGCTGTCTACAAGAAGGGTCAGAGCCATCTCTATTTCCTGAGGAGACCGAGGTCCTTTAACATCTGCCAGACGATGCTGAGGATGTTCTACGAGTCTGTGGCGGCCAGTACTATCATGTTTGCAGTTGTGTGCTGGGGCAGCAGGCTGAGGGTAGCAGACACCAACAGAATCAACAAACTCATTCGTAAGGCCAATGATGTTGTGGGGGTGGAACTGGACTTTCTGACGGTGGTGTCTGAAAAGAGGATGCTGTCCAAGTTGCATGCCATCTTGGACAATGTCTCCATCCACTTCATAATGTACTGGTTAGGCACAGGAGTACGTTCAGCCAGACACTCATTCCACCAGGATGCAATACTGAGTGTCATAGGAAGTCATTCTTGCCTGTGGTCATCAAACTTTACAGCTCCTCCCTCGGAGTGTCAGATGTCCTGAGCCAATAGGCTGGTCCAGGAGTAATTTCCACTTGGCATAATTTACTTATTATTATTTAATTATTTATGGTTTTATATTGCTATATTTTTACACTATTCTTGGTTGGTGTGACTGTAACGAAACCCAGTTTTCCTCAGGATCAATAAAGTACGTCTGTCTGTCTGTCTGATATGCCCTCTTCTCATTGCTACCATCAAGGAGGAGGTTCAAGAGCCTGAAGGCACACTCTCAACATTTCAGGGAAAACTTCTTCCCCTCTGCCATCATATTTCTGAATGGACAATGAACACAACCTCCGTGTTATTTTTTTCCTCTTTTTGCACTAGTTAATTTAATTTTATATACTTACATATTTATGTAATTTAGTTTTTATTATTCTGTTTTGCAATGTACTGTTGTAAAAACAATAATTTTTTGACATACAATATTAAAGTGATATTAAACCTGATTTTGATGAGTCAGTACAGACTGGAAAAATCTGGGTTGATCTTTAAGGAGCAGCAGAGACTGAAGGGAAATCCCTTACAGGTTTTTTTAAATTATGGGAAGTATAGCTAGGATAGGTAGTCAGCATCTTTTCCCCTGAAACAGCAGGTCTTGTTTTTAGGGTTGGAGATAAATTGAACGGTGATGTGAGGGGCATCACACAAATTCTGGTAGGTGCCTAGAATGGGTTATCGGAAGTAGTAGTGGAAAAAGGCAGCTTGGTGGAGTTTCTGAGGTAAATATGAAAGGAATGGAGGGATATGGGTTATATTCTGAACAGGGAGAGGATACTTACTATAAATTAGCATTAAGATCAGCACAATAGCTTTTCCAATGCTGTACTCTTCTATGTAATACAGAGGAGATGTTCACAATGTTTAATTAATAAGAAAATGAACTGACTTGACAAATGGTGAAGTATTAGTCATTGTTATTAAAGGAAAAGATAGAGACATGATATTTACATTACACTGATGACCCAGATTTCTTTTTTGATTTATTTAGAAATACAACACAGTAACAGGTCTTTCCAGACTAATAAGCCCATGCCACCCATGTGGCCAAATAACCTAAAAGACATGTTTTTGGAATGTGGGAGGAAACCAGAGTGCCCCAAAGGAAACCCGTACAATCACAGGGAGAACATACAAACTCCTTACAGAGAGCGTAGAAGCTCCTCGTGGAGAGTGTACTAACTCCTGACAGTGGCCATATGAACTTCTGATGGAAGAACTCCTTATGGAGAGCGTACAAACTCCTTATTTAGCTGTGTGGGCAGAAAACACAAAGGCACATCTAAATCAGAAAACAAACATAAGTGAAGTAGTTGTAGCTACTGGGGTGACTGCAAGCTGCCACATTAATTTGGGTGAGGTTAGACCATTACAGAGGAGCTCAGAAGACATGAAAGAGCTTTCAAAGATGAGATGACCATGTTGAAGTGCATCCCAGAAAAATTCAAGTTGGTTCTGAGAATCTATCAGGATTCTCTTTGGAGGCAGAAGTTGGACACTTTCTCAGAAGAACTGATGAACCAATTAAGCATGCCAAGTGGTCTGTAACCACGCCAGCTATATTGATACCATTATTAATCCTGACTAAGGCTCTTGAACCAAAATGTTGCCTGTCCATTTCTCTCTATAAATGCTTCCTGACCTGCTCCAGCATTTTGTGCATTGCTTCATAATGCTAGCATCTGAAGTCCCTCATGTGTCTCCATAAATGCCATAATGATCTTTGTCAGAGAAGGTGACCAGAGGGCACAGTCTCAGAACACAGGACATCCCTTTAGAACAAAGATGAGGTGGAATTTCTTTTGCCAGGGGTTGATGAATCTGTGAAATTCATTGCCACAGATGTCAGTGGAGGCCAAATTATTGGGTATATTTAAAGTAGAGGTTGACAGGTTCTTGATTAATCAGTGTGTCGAGGGTTATGGGAAGAAGGCAAGATAACGGGGTGGAGAGAGAACTAAATCGGCCATGATGGAATGGCATAGTAGACTCAATGGGCCAAATGCTCAATGTCTTGTGCTCAAAGAGAAATTCTTAGTCAGTACAACAACTGTCCATAATAACAGTTTTGCTGCCTGCTCTAGATGGACATATGGGCTGTCTGAAGAATGGCTCAGGCAAACATAAATCTGTATGTCGGTACTTTAAAAGGCATCAGTACAGGAGCTTATATATAGAACATAGGAAACCTACTGGCCAATACAGGCCTTTCAGCTCACAATGCTGTGCTGAATATGTACTTACTTTAGAAATTACCCAGGGTTACCCATAGCCCTCTATTTTATTTGCGGGACAGGGTATCAAATGTTTGAACATAGAAAACAGGACAAATAATTAGATTTCTGCATGAGCTAGAAATGAACATAATGTACAGTTGACTAAATTGCAAGCAAATTAAAGTTAAAGAAATCTCAGAACTATTGCAGTTTCCACAGATTTTCACTACAGGGAGGAAGCTGGTGAAGCTGGCAATACAGAGAAAGTGTTCATCTGATGAATGGCTTTAAGATGGAAGCGCAGGAGAGTACAGGCACTGAAACCTGGAACACATGGGATGCTGCAGCAACACAGCACTTCAGACAACTTCTATGGAGGAAAAAGAAATTTCCATGGATTCGAGTATATTCACTAGTTTAAGGCAGGTGAAATTCAACATTAGCAATTAGCAAAGGTGAAATAGTTTTCAAAGGTAAGCAAAGTCAAAGTTTACATTTGCTTTACCATAGTTCTTCTAGGTCAACGTCTTGCATAATATTCTCAATGACATTCAAACTGAAGACAGAAATTATTGTTGCTTTTAATTCTGGGGAAAGAAAATGGAAACAGATATTCTGAATTGTTTTCAGTGCCAGAGAGAATTGCTGGTGTAGAAATATAGGCCAAGAGGAGATGCTGGATCACTTGGGATAGTTTAAGAAATATGCAAGTCAGCAAAAGATTAGTTTTCTTTCATCCTACCAGAGACACAAGATCTCGAGAGTACATGACAGATTTTAGAAAATAACGTTGCATTAACTGAGAGGGAGCAGGAGAATGGAAATATTTAAAACCTATATTGTGATAATAAGTGTTGTCCTCGAAACAAGCTGGGTCATGGTTCTGTTGAGGGCTTATTACATGTCACTGTTTTCATATTTGGCAGGCACCAATTTGGCCATGTTTGCAGATATATACAGCTAGCAGATAGAAGGTTACAAACTTACTAAAGGACAAACACAGCCTTCACTTTCATGTTAAAATTCAAAGCAGACTTTGATTAGAATATACTGGGATTCCATATTTCCTTCTGGATTTCAAACTCTAATCTCCAGATAAGCATTCAAACCTCTATTTGCTCATGCAGTAATAACAGATATGTCACCATACTCCCTACTTCAGTATCTCTTATTTCCTTTGCATGGTGTCATCAATAGAATACACTAAATAATCTAACATGTGTACACGTGAATCTAAAAAGTACACTCAGTAAAGTTGATGAATGAATTACAGAAATGTAGAGATGTTTTCACATGCAAGTTTAAAAATGAAAGCAATCACAGTCTAGCTTGACAATACTGTTGTCAGATCAGCACTTTGCAAGGTGTGATCACCATCTGTTACTGTAGGTGCTTTGAGCAAAAGCAAGTCATGCATGCACTATTATGCTGACTAATTTGCAAGGAAACAATTTAAGCATTTGCCAATTATATATGAAATTGTGAACAAACGGTACCACCTGAAAGATCCAGGCCACCTGAAAGCCTATGGAGTGTGGTATAACCAACAGTGTTTCTGACACAAGTTCAGTGATGGCCCATGCACAGAGGCAGAGACAAAGGCTCAGAAGGAACAGTTCACTGACTTTTAATAAGAACTGTACAGGATAAAATTAAAAATCACGTGGAGTAATTTAATCAGGAAGTGTTGTCATCACTGTGCTTCAATCAAGACTTGGAAGACTGAAGCAAAATGATGACTTAAATACAATTACAAAGAAATCTCAATTGGCTGGAATGGGATTGCCGTCTTCTTTCAGTGTCCGTAGTTGTGACAGGGCCTCCTACCTACGTGCAGCTCCTGAAGCCTGCGCTCACCGGAAGTCCTGGATAAGAGATTTGACCAGCATGTGTCGAGCTGGAACCCAAGAACTTCCTTTGATCAATATACTTCCCAATCAAACTGCACGTGCCACAGCCAGTGAGATGCCAGGAAGCGCCAGACAGAGTAAACCAGGGACACATCCACCAGACAGAAACATACCAGTGGAGAACAACAAGAGGTTATTGTGGGCATTCTCTGCCCAAACCAGTTGAGAGCTCCAGGTTGTGGAGTCTGAAGAGATGAGGCAGTGCAGGCTTTCTTCTGTTTCTGAGTGTGTATGGCTGTTAGACGGGGGTTGGAAACCCTGCACAAGACTGGCTGTGGCTTCCAAAAGAGAACAGGAAACCTTCCAAACTTGGGACATGAACAGTGGTCCTCAATCAGACATTACATCCTGAGGGAAGCTGTGCGACCTGAGCACGTGCTGAACCATGAAGCTGGCAGTGTCATGAGCTGACTGGAGCTTGGGGAGAGTAATGAGGCGAGAACCGGTCCATAATCACCAGGCTGATAGTGTTCCATCTGCTGGAGGCAAACCAGTTATGAAATACACTGAGAGGTGGGACCAGGTGGCAGGCAGAGCAGATCAGCAGGGTGCTGACATGACATCCTGTTCTGGGCAGAGGTAGGACAGGCAGAGATGAAATCGTGACATAGACGACCACCAAAATCGTCTCTTTAAATTCCACCGTCTGTTGGATTCCCGGGTAGCCAACCGGATGGGGAGTGTGACCCTTTTTGAACACTCTGGGATGCACAGTGGCAGGGACAAAGAGCCAGGAGAGAGGTCCCCCACCTGGGCCTGGATCTGCCCATTAGGCAGCCTTCACCTCTGTCTTCATTCCCCAAATCACAGGAACAGCTTCAAATGTGCAGGGAAGGATGGGCACTGGAGGGGCATTGTCCTCAAGAGATGTCAAACTAGTGGAAGGATGCATTGGTCTTGGTATTCTTGCTGCCAGGACGGTAGGCAAGGATGAAACTAAACCAGGTGAAGAAAAGAACCCAACAGTCTTGATGGGAGTTGAGTCTCTTAATGTCATGAATGTAGCAGAGGTTTCTGCGACTGGTCCATACCAGAAACTGGTGTTCAGCTCCCTCCAGCCAGTGTCATCATGTCTCCAGACCCTCCTTGAAAGCCATTTCTCATTTCCCAACATCATAGATACACTCTGTAGGAGCCAAGCGACGGCATAGGAGTGTGGCTGATTATTTTCTGAAGTACAGCGTCAATGATGAGACCAGAGTGATAATGAATCAGTCTTGATGATGAAAGGAAGAGATTGGTCTGGAGGAGCCTTCTCATGCTGGATGTGCTCCTGGTGAGAGCAGGAATAGATAAAAATGTTATCCAAATAAACAAATAAAAACTGATTCAACATGTTTTGAATCATGTTTCATTAGCATGAAAAACAGCAGCGCCCAGACCAAGTGGTACTCAGTACAAGGTACTCAACGGCTAGTGGAGGTTTTAAATGCTATCTTTCACTCGTCTCCTTACAGGATGCAAACCAGGTTGTAAAAGTTGCACAGATCTATCTAAGAGAATATGGTTGTACCCAGGAGATACTCAAATGCAGAGACAAGTGGGGAAGAGGATTCACAGCAATATTGTTTAGGGACCGATAATCAAAGCAGGGGTGGAGCTTGACATCCATCTTGCTCACAAAAAAGAAGCTCGCCCCTGCTGGTGAGGTATGTAGCCCCTCGCCAGGTACGTAAGCAAAAGTTTTGTTAGCTTGCTCTGCTTACAGCCATGTGACTCATTGTGCACCTTTCAACAACAATATCCCAGCTACATGACTCATTGTGCACCTTTCATCAACAATATCCCAGCCAGGTGAGTCAGCGTGCACCTTTCATCAATAATATCACAGCCACGTGAGTCAGCGTGCAGCTTTCATCAACAATTCCCAGCCACGTGAGTCAGAGTGCGCATTTCATCAACAATAACCAGGACACGTGAGTCAGCGTGCATCTTTCATCAACAATATCCCAGCCACGTAAGTCAGAGTGCACATTTCATCAATGATTTCCAGCCACGTGAGTCAGTGTGCATCTTCCATCAACAATATCCGAGCCACGTGAGTCATCATGAACTTTTCATCAACAAAACCCCAGCCACGTGAGTCAGCGTGCACCTTTCATCAACAATATCCCAGCCACGTGACTCATCGTGCACTTTTCATCAACAATATCCCAACCACGTGAGTCAGAGTGCACCTTTCATTAACAATATCCCAGCCACGTGAGTCAGTGTGCATCTTCCATCAACAATATCCCAGACACGTGAGTAAGTGTGCAACTTTCATCAACAATATCCCAGCCATGGTAGTCAGAGTGCACATTTCATCAACAATATCCAAGACACGTGAGTCAGTGTGCAACTTTCATCAACAATTTCCAGCCTCGTGTCTCATTGTGTACCTTTCATCAACAATATCCCAGTCACATGTGTCACCGAGCAACTTTCATCAACAATTCCCAACCACATGTGTCAGCGTGCACTGTTCATCAACAATATGGCAGGCACGTGAGTCACCGTGCACCTTTCATCGACGATTTTCAGCCACGTTAGTCAGCGTGCACCTTTCATCAACAATATCCCAGCCACGTGGGTCAGCGTGCAACTTTCATCAACAATTCCCAGCCACGTGAGTCAACGTGTAGCTTTCATCAACAATAACCCCGCCATGTGACTCATTGTGCACCTTTCATCAACAATATCCAGTCAGTTGACTCATAGTACAAGTGGCATAAACAATTCCCAGCCACGTGAGTCACCGTGAACTTTTCATCAACAAAATCCCAGCCACGTGAGTCAGCGTGCACCTTTCATCAACTATAACCCAGACACGTGACTCATCGTGCACCTTTCATCAACAATATCCCAACCACGTGAGTCAGCGCGCACCTTTCATCAACGATTTCCAGCCAGGTGAGTCAGAGTGCACCTTTCATCAACAAGTTCCAGCCACGTGACTCATTGTGCACCTTACATCAACAATTCCCAGCCACATTACTCATTGTGCACGTTTCATCAATAATATCCCAGTCACATGTGTCACCGTGCAACTTTCATCAACAATTCCCAACCACATGTGTCAGCGTGCACCGTTCATCAACAATATGGCAGGCTCGTGAGTCAGCGTGCACCTTTCATTGACGATTTCCAGCCACGTGAGACAGCGTGCACCTTTCATCAACAATATCCCAGCCAGGTGAGTCAGAGTGCACCTTTCATCAACAATATGGCAGCCACGTGAGTCAGTGTGCATCTTCCATTAACAATATCCGAGCCACGTGAGTCACCGTGAACTTTTCATCAACAAAATCCCAGCCATGTGAGTCAGCGTGCACCTTTCATCAACAATATCCCAGCAACGTGACTCATCGTGCACCTTTCATCAACAATATCCCAGCCACGTGAGTCAGAGTGCACCTTTCGTCAACAATTTCCAGCCACGTGACTCATTGTGCACCTTACATCAACAATTCCCAGCCACATTACTCATTGTGCACGTTTCATCAATAATATCCCAGTCACATGTGTCACCGTGCAACTTTCATCAACAATTCCCAACCACATGTGTCAGCGAGCACCGTTCATCAACAATATGGCAGGCACCTGAGTAAGCCTGCACCTTTCATCGACGATTTCCAGTCACGTGAGACAGCGTGCACCTTTCATCAACAATATCCCAGCCACGTGGGTCAGCGTGCAACTTTCATCAACAATTCCCAGCCACGTGAGTCAGCGTGTAGCTTTCATCAACAATAACCCAGCCATGTGACTCATTGTGCAGCTTTCATCAACAGTTTCCAGCCACGTCAGTCAGTGTGCACCTTTCATCAACAATATCCAGTCAGTTGACTCATAGTACACGTGGCATCAATAATTCCCAGCCACGTGAGCCAGCGTGCACCTTTCATCAACTATATCCAGCCAGGTGACTCATAGTACACGTGGCATCAACAATTCCCAGCCACGTGAGTCACCGTGAACTTTTCATCAACAAAATCCCAGCCACGTGAGTCAGCGTGCACCTTTCATCAACTGTATCCCAGCCACGTGACTCATCGTGCACCTTTCATCAACAATCTCCCAGCCACATGAGTCAGTGTGCATCTTCCATCAACAATATCCCAGACACGTGAGTCAGTGTGCAACTTTCATCAACAATATCCCAGCCATGTGAGTCAGAGTGCACATTTCATCAACAATATCCAAGACACATGAGTCAGTGTGCAACTTTCATCAACAATTTCCAGCCTCGTGTCTCATTGTGTACCTTTCATCAACAATATCCCAGTCACATGTGTCACCGAGCAACTTTCATCAACAATTCCCAACCACATGTGTCAGCGTGCACCGTTCATCAACAATATGGCAGGCACGTGAGTCAGCGTGCACCTTTCATCGACGATTTCCAGCCACGTGAGTCAGCGTGCACCTTTCATCAACAATATCCCAGACACGTGAGTCAGCGTGCACCTTTCATCAACAATATCCAAGCCAGGTGAGACAGCGTGCACATTTCATCAACAATATCCGAGCCACGTGAGTCAGTGTGCACCTTTCATCAACAATTTCCTGTCTCGTGCCTCATTGTGCACCTTTCATCAACAAATTCCCAGCCACGTGAGTCAGCATGCACATTTCATTAACAATATGGCAGGCACGTGAGTCAGCGTGCACCTTTCATCGACGATTTCCAGCCACATGAGTCAGTGTGCATCTTCCATTAACAATATCCGAGCCACGTGAGTCACCGTGAACATTTCATCAACAAAATCCCAGCCACGTGAGTCAGCGTGCAACTTTAATCAACTATAACCCAGACACGTGACTCATCGTGCACCTTTCATCAACAATATCCCAACCACGTGAGTCAGAGTGCACCTTTCATCAACAATATCCAAGCCACGTGAGTCAGTGTGCATCTTCCATCAACAATATCCCAGACACGTGAGTCAGTGTGGGACTTTCATCAACAATATCCCAGCCACGTGAGTCAGAGTGCACCTTTCATCCACAATATCCAAGACACGTGAGTCAGTGTGCAACTTTCATAAACAATTTCCAGCCTCGTGTCTCATTGTGCACATTTCATCAACAATATCCCAGCCACGTGAGTCAGCGCGCACCTTTCATCAACGATTTCCAGCCACGTGAGTCAGCGTGTAGCTTTCATCAACAATATCCCAGCCACTTGACTCATTGTGAACCTTTCATCAACAATATCCCAACCACGTGAGTCAGAGTGCACCTTTCATCAACAATATCCAAGCCACGTGAGTCAGTGTGCATCTTCCATCAACAATATCCCAGACACGTGAGTCAGTGTGGGACTTTCATCAACAATATCACAGCCACGTGAGTCAGAGTGCACCTTTCATCCACAATATCCAAGACACGTGAGTCAGTGTGCAACTTTCATAAACAATTTCCAGCCTCGTGTCTCATTGTGCACATTTCATCAACAATATCCCAGCCACGTGAGTCAGCGCGCACCTTTCATCAACGATTTCCAGCCAAGTGAGTCAGAGTGCACCTTTCATCAACAATATCCCAGCCACTTGACTCATTGTGCACCTTTCATCAACAATATCCCAGCCAGGTGAATCAGAGTGCACCTTTCATCAACAAGTTCCAGCCACGTGACTCATTGTGCACCTTACATCAACAATTCCCAGACACATTACTCATTGTGCACGTTTCATCAATAATATCCCAGTCACATGTGTCACCGTGCAACTTTCATCAACAATTCCCAACCATATGTGTCAGCGTGCACCGTTCATCAACAATATGGCAGGCACGTGAGTCAGCGTGCACCTTTCATTGACGATTTCCAGCCACGTGAGACAGCGTGCACCTTTCATCAACAATATCCCAGCCAGGTGAGTCAGCGTGCACCATTCATCAACAATATCCAAGCCAGGTAAGACAGCGTGCACATTTCATCAACAATATCCGAGCCAGTGAGTCAGTGTGCACTTTTCATCAACAATTTCCTGTCTCGTGCCTCATTGTCCACCTTTCATCAACAAATTCCTAGCCACGTGAGTCAGCATGCACCTTTCATCAACAATATGGCAGCCACGTGAGTCAGTGTGCATCTTCCATTAACAATATCCGAGCCACGTGAGTCACCGTGAACTTTTCATCAACAAAATCCCAGCCATGTGAGTCAGCGTGCACCTTTCATCAACAATATCCCAGCCACGTGACTCATCGTGCACCTTTCATCAACAATATCCCAGCCAGGTGAGTCAGAGTGCACCTTTCATCAACAAGTTCCAGCCACGTGACTCATTGTGCACGTTTCATCAATAATATCCCAGTCACATGTGTCACCGTGCAACTTTCATCAACAATTCCCAACCACATGTGTCAGCGTGCACCGTTCATCAACAATATGGCAGGCACGTGAGTCAGCGTGCACCTTTCATTGACGATTTCCAGCCACGTGAGACAGCGTGCACCTTTCATCAACAATATCCCAGCCAGGTGAGTCAGAGTGCACCTTTCATCAACAATATGGCAGCCACGTGAGTCAGTGTGCATCTTCCATTAACAATATCCGAGCCACGTGAGTCAGAGTGCACCTTTCATCAACAATTTCCAGCCACGTGACTCATTGTGCACCTTACATCAACAATTCCCAGCCACATTACTCATTGTGCACATTTCATCAATAATATCCCAGTCACATGTGTCACCGTGCAACTTTCATCAACAATTCCCAACCACATGTGTCAGCGAGCACCGTTCATCAACAATATGGCAGGCACCTGCGTCAGCCTGCACCTTTCATCGACGATTTCCAGTCACGTGAGACAGCGTGCACCTTTCATCAACAATATCCCAGCCACGTGGGTCAGCGTGCAACTTTCATCAACAATTCCCAGCCACGTGAGTCAGTGTGTAGCTTTCATCAACAATAACCCGGCCATGTGACTCATTGTGCAGCTTTCATCAACAGTTTTCAGCCACGTCAGTCAGTGTGCACCTTTCATCAACAATATCCAGTCAGTTGACTCATAGTACACGTGGCATCAACAATTCCCAGCCACATGGGTCAGCGTGCAACTTTCATCAACAATTCCCAGCCACGTGAGTCAGCGTGTAGCTTTCATCAACAATATCCAGCCAGGTGACTCATAGTACACGTGGCATCAACAATTCCCAGCCACGTGAGTCACCGTGAACTTTTCATCAACAAAATCCCAGCCACGTGAGTCAGCGTGCACCTTTCATCAACTATATCCCAGCCACGTGACTCATCGTGCACCTTTCATCAACAATCTCCCAGCCATGTGAGTCAGAGTGCACATTTCATCAACAATATCTAAGACACGTGAGTCAGTGTGCAACTTTCATCAACAATTTCCAGCCTCGTGTCTCATTGTGTACCTTACATCAACAATTCCCAGCCACATTACTCATCGTGCACCTTTCATCAACAAAATCCCAGCCACGTGAGTCAGCGTGCACCTTTCATCAACAATATCCCAACCACGTGAGTCAGCGCGCACCTTTCATCAACGATTTCCAGCCAGGTGAGTCAGAGTGCACCTTTCATCAACAAGTTCCAGCCACGTGACTCATTGTGCACCTTACATCAACAATTCCCAGCCACATTACTCATTGTGCATGTTTCATCAATAATATCCCAGTCACATGTGTCACCGTGCAACTTTCATCAACAATTCCCAACCACATGTGTCAGCGTGCACCGTTCATCAACAATATGGCAGGCTCGTGAGTCAGCGTGCACCTTTCATTGACGATTTCCAGCCACGTGAGACAGCGTGCACCTTTCATCAACAATATCCCAGCCAGGTGAGTCAGAGTGCACCTTTCATCAACAATATGGCAGCCACGTGAGTCAGTGTGCATCTTCCATTAACAATATCCGAGCCACGTGAGTCACCGTGAACTTTTCATCAACAAAATCCCAGCCATGTGAGTCAGCGTGCACCTTTCATCAACAATATCCCAGCAACGTGACTCATCGTGCACCTTTCATCAACAATATCCCAGCCACGTGAGTCAGAGTGCACCTTTCGTCAACAATTTCCAGCCACGTGACTCATTGTGCACCTTACATCAACAATTCCCAGCCACATTACTCATTGTGCACGTTTCATCAATAATATCCCAGTCACATGTGTCACCGTGCAACTTTCATCAACAATTCCCAACCACATGTGTCAGCGAGCACCGTTCATCAACAATATGGCAGGCACCTGAGTAAGCCTGCACCTTTCATCGACGATTTCCAGTCACGTGAGACAGCGTGCACCTTTCATCAACAATATCCCAGCCACGTGGGTCAGCGTGCAACTTTCATCAACAATTCCCAGCCACGTGAGTCAGCGTGTAGCTTTCATCAACAATAACCCAGCCATGTGACTCATTGTGCAGCTTTCATCAACAGTTTCCAGCCACGTCAGTCAGTGTGCACCTTTCATCAACAATATCCAGTCAGTTGACTCATAGTACACGTGGCATCAACAATTCCCAGCCACGTGGGTCAGCGTGCAACTTTCATCAATAATTCCCAGCCACGTGACTCATCGTGCACCTTTCATCAACAATCTCCCAGCCACATGAGTCAGTGTGCATCTTCCATCAACAATATCCCAGACACGTGAGTCAGTGTGCAACTTTCATCAACAATATCCCAGCCATGTGAGTCAGAGTGCACATTTCATCAACAATATCCAAGACACATGAGTCAGTGTGCAACTTTCATCAACAATTTCCAGCCTCGTGTCTCATTGTGTACCTTTCATCAACAATATCCCAGTCACATGTGTCACCGAGCAACTTTCATCAACAATTCCCAACCACATGTGTCAGCGTGCACCGTTCATCAACAATATGGCAGGCACGTGAGTCAGCGTGCACCTTTCATCGACGATTTCCAGCCACGTGAGTCAGCGTGCACCTTTCATCAACAATATCCCAGACACGTGAGTCAGCGTGCACCTTTCATCAACAATATCCAAGCCAGGTGAGACAGCGTGCACATTTCATCAACAATATCCGAGCCACGTGAGTCAGTGTGCACCTTTCATCAACAATTTCCTGTCTCGTGCCTCATTGTGCACCTTTCATCAACAATATCCCAACCACGTGAGTCAGAGTGCACCTTTCATCAACAATATCCAAGCCACTTGAGTCAGTGTGCATCTTCCATCAACAATATCCCAGACACGTGAGTCAGTGTGGGACTTTCATCAACAATATCCCAGCCACGTGAGTCAGAGTGCACCTTTCATCCACAATATCCAAGACACGTGAGTCAGCGTGCACCTTTCATCAACTATAACCCAGACACGTGACTCATCGTGCACCTTTCATCAACAATATCCCAGCCACGTGAGTCAGCGCGCACCTTTCATCAACGATTTCCAGCCAAGTGAATCAGAGTGCACCTTTCATCAACAATATCCCAGCCACTTGACTCATCGTGCACCTTTCATCAACAATATCCCAGCCAGGTGAGTCAGAGTGCACCTTTCATCAACAAGTTCCAGCCACGTGACTCATTGTGCACCTTACATCAACAATTCCCAGCCACATTACTCATTGTACACGTTTCATCAATAATATCCCAGTCACATGTGTCACCGTGCAACTTTCATCAACAATTCCCAACCATATGTGTCAGCGTGCACCGTTCATCAACAATATGGCAGGCACGTGAGTCAGCGTGCACCTTTCATTGACGATTTCCAGCCACGTGAGACAGCGTGCACCTTTCATCAACAATATCCCAGCCAGGTGAGTCAGCGTGCACCATTCATCGACAATATCCAAGCCAGGTAAGACAGCGTGCACATTTCATCAACAATATCCGAGCCACGTGAGTCAGTGTGCACCTTTCATCAACAATTTCCTGTCTCGTGCCTCATTGTCCACCTTTCATCAACAAATTCCTAGCCACGTGAGTCAGCATGCACCTTTCATCAACAATATGGCAGCCACGTGAGTCAGTGTGCATCTTCCATTAACAATATCCGAGCCACGTGAGTCACCGTGAACTTTTCATCAACAAAATCCCAGCCATGTGAGTCAGCGTGCACCTTTCATCAACAATATCCCAGCCACGTGAGTCAGCGCGCACCTTTCATCAACGATTTCCAGCCAAGTGAGTCAGAGTGCACCTTTCATCAACAATATCCCAGCCACTTGACTCATTGTGCACCTTTCATCAACAATATCCCAGCCAGGTGAATCAGAGTGCACCTTTCATCAACAAGTTCCAGCCACGTGACTCATTGTGCACCTTACATCAACAATTCCCAGACACATTACTCATTGTGCACGTTTCATCAATAATATCCCAGTCACATGTGTCACCGTGCAACTTTCATCAACAATTCCCAACCATATGTGTCAGCGTGCACCGTTCATCAACAATATGGCAGGCACGTGAGTCAGCGTGCACCTTTCATTGACGATTTCCAGCCACGTGAGACAGCGTGCACCTTTCATCAACAATATCCCAGCCAGGTGAGTCAGCGTGCACCATTCATCAACAATATCCAAGCCAGGTAAGACAGCGTGCACATTTCATCAACAATATCCGAGCCAGTGAGTCAGTGTGCACTTTTCATCAACAATTTCCTGTCTCGTGCCTCATTGTCCACCTTTCATCAACAAATTCCTAGCCACGTGAGTCAGCATGCACCTTTCATCAACAATATGGCAGCCACGTGAGTCAGTGTGCATCTTCCATTAACAATATCCGAGCCACGTGAGTCACCGTGAACTTTTCATCAACAAAATCCCAGCCATGTGAGTCAGCGTGCACCTTTCATCAACAATATCCCAGCCACGTGACTCATCGTGCACCTTTCATCAACAATATCCCAGCCAGGTGAGTCAGAGTGCACCTTTCATCAACAAGTTCCAGCCACGTGACTCATTGTGCACGTTTCATCAATAATATCCCAGTCACATGTGTCACCGTGCAACTTTCATCAACAATTCCCAACCACATGTGTCAGCGTGCACCGTTCATCAACAATATGGCAGGCACGTGAGTCAGCGTGCACCTTTCATTGACGATTTCCAGCCACGTGAGACAGCGTGCACCTTTCATCAACAATATCCCAGCCAGGTGAGTCAGAGTGCACCTTTCATCAACAATATGGCAGCCACGTGAGTCAGTGTGCATCTTCCATTAACAATATCCGAGCCACGTGAGTCAGAGTGCACCTTTCATCAACAATTTCCAGCCACGTGACTCATTGTGCACCTTACATCAACAATTCCCAGCCACATTACTCATTGTGCACATTTCATCAATAATATCCCAGTCACATGTGTCACCGTGCAACTTTCATCAACAATTCCCAACCACATGTGTCAGCGAGCACCGTTCATCAACAATATGGCAGGCACCTGCGTCAGCCTGCACCTTTCATCGACGATTTCCAGTCACGTGAGACAGCGTGCACCTTTCATCAACAATATCCCAGCCACGTGGGTCAGCGTGCAACTTTCATCAACAATTCCCAGCCACGTGAGTCAGTGTGTAGCTTTCATCAACAATAACCCGGCCATGTGACTCATTGTGCAGCTTTCATCAACAGTTTTCAGCCACGTCAGTCAGTGTGCACCTTTCATCAACAATATCCAGTCAGTTGACTCATAGTACACGTGGCATCAACAATTCCCAGCCACATGGGTCAGCGTGCAACTTTCATCAACAATTCCCAGCCACGTGAGTCAGCGTGTAGCTTTCATCAACAATATCCAGCCAGGTGACTCATAGTACACGTGGCATCAACAATTCCCAGCCACGTGAGTCACCGTGAACTTTTCATCAACAAAATCCCAGCCACGTGAGTCAGCGTGCACCTTTCATCAACTATATCCCAGCCACGTGACTCATCGTGCACCTTTCATCAACAATCTCCCAGCCATGTGAGTCAGAGTGCACATTTCATCAACAATATCTAAGACACGTGAGTCAGTGTGCAACTTTCATCAACAATTTCCAGCCTCGTGTCTCATTGTGTACCTTACATCAACAATTCCCAGCCACATTACTCATCGTGCACCTTTCATCAACAAAATCCCAGCCACGTGAGTCAGCGTGCACCTTTCATCAACAATATCCCAACCACGTGAGTCAGCGCGCACCTTTCATCAACGATTTCCAGCCAGGTGAGTCAGAGTGCACCTTTCATCAACAAGTTCCAGCCACGTGACTCATTGTGCACCTTACATCAACAATTCCCAGCCACATTACTCATTGTGCATGTTTCATCAATAATATCCCAGTCACATGTGTCACCGTGCAACTTTCATCAACAATTCCCAACCACATGTGTCAGCGTGCACCGTTCATCAACAATATGGCAGGCTCGTGAGTCAGCGTGCACCTTTCATTGACGATTTCCAGCCACGTGAGACAGCGTGCACCTTTCATCAACAATATCCCAGCCAGGTGAGTCAGAGTGCACCTTTCATCAACAATATGGCAGCCACGTGAGTCAGTGTGCATCTTCCATTAACAATATCCGAGCCACGTGAGTCACCGTGAACTTTTCATCAACAAAATCCCAGCCATTTGAGTCAGCGTGCACCTTTCATCAACAATATCCCAGCAACGTGACTCATCGTGCACCTTTCATCAACAATATCCCAGCCACGTGAGTCAGAGTGCACCTTTCATCAACAATTTCCAGCCACGTGACTCATTGTGCACCTTACATCAACAATTCCCAGCCACATTACTCATTGTGCACGTTTCATCAATAATATCCCAGTCACATGTGTCACCGTGCAACTTTCATCAACAATTCCCAACCACATGTGTCAGCGAGCACCGTTCATCAACAATATGGCAGGCACCTGAGTAAGCCTGCACCTTTCATCGACGATTTCCAGTCACGTGAGACAGCGTGCACCTTTCATCAACAATATCCCAGCCACGTGGGTCAGCGTGCAACTTTCATCAACAATTCCCAGCCACGTGAGTCAGCGTGTAGCTTTCATCAACAATAACCCAGCCATGTGACTCATTGTGCAGCTTTCATCAACAGTTTCCAGCCACGTCAGTCAGTGTGCACCTTTCATCAACAATATCCAGTCAGTTGACTCATAGTACACGTGGCATCAACAATTCCCAGCCACGTGGGTCAGCGTGCAACTTTCATCAATAATTCCCAGCCACGTGACTCATCGTGCACCTTTCATCAACAATCTCCCAGCCACATGAGTCAGTGTGCATCTTCCATCAACAATATCCCAGACACGTGAGTCAGTGTGCAACTTTCATCAACAATATCCCAGCCATGTGAGTCAGAGTGCACATTTCATCAACAATATCCAAGACACATGAGTCAGTGTGCAACTTTCATCAACAATTTCCAGCCTCGTGTCTCATTGTGTACCTTTCATCAACAATATCCCAGTCACATGTGTCACCGAGCAACTTTCATCAACAATTCCCAACCACATGTGTCAGCGTGCACCGTTCATCAACAATATGGCAGGCACGTGAGTCAGCGTGCACCTTTCATCGACGATTTCCAGCCACGTGAGTCAGCGTGCACCTTTCATCAACAATATCCCAGACACGTGAGTCAGCGTGCACCTTTCATCAACAATATCCAAGCCAGGTGAGACAGCGTGCACATTTCATCAACAATATCCGAGCCACGTGAGTCAGTGTGCACCTTTCATCAACAATTTCCTGTCTCGTGCCTCATTGTGCACCTTTCATCAACAATATCCCAACCACGTGAGTCAGAGTGCACCTTTCATCAACAATATCCAAGCCACTTGAGTCAGTGTGCATCTTCCATCAACAATATCCCAGACACGTGAGTCAGTGTGGGACTTTCATCAACAATATCCCAGCCACGTGAGTCAGAGTGCACCTTTCATCCACAATATCCAAGACACGTGAGTCAGCGTGCACCTTTCATCAACTATAACCCAGACACGTGACTCATCGTGCACCTTTCATCAACAATATCCCAGCCACGTGAGTCAGCGCGCACCTTTCATCAACGATTTCCAGCCAAGTGAATCAGAGTGCACCTTTCATCAACAATATCCCAGCCACTTGACTCATCGTGCACCTTTCATCAACAATATCCCAGCCAGGTGAGTCAGAGTGCACCTTTCATCAACAAGTTCCAGCCACGTGACTCATTGTGCACCTTACATCAACAATTCCCAGCCACATTACTCATTGTACACGTTTCATCAATAATATCCCAGTCACATGTGTCACCGTGCAACTTTCATCAACAATTCCCAACCATATGTGTCAGCGTGCACCGTTCATCAACAATATGGCAGGCACGTGAGTCAGCGTGCACCTTTCATTGACGATTTCCAGCCACGTGAGACAGCGTGCACCTTTCATCAACAATATCCCAGCCAGGTGAGTCAGCGTGCACCATTCATCGACAATATCCAAGCCAGGTAAGACAGCGTGCACATTTCATCAACAATATCCGAGCCACGTGAGTCAGTGTGCACCTTTCATCAACAATTTCCTGTCTCGTGCCTCATTGTCCACCTTTCATCAACAAATTCCTAGCCACGTGAGTCAGCATGCACCTTTCATCAACAATATGGCAGCCACGTGAGTCAGTGTGCATCTTCCATTAACAATATCCGAGCCACGTGAGTCACCGTGAACTTTTCATCAACAAAATCCCAGCCAGGTGAGTCAGCGTGCACCTTTCATCAATAATATCACAGCCACGTGAGTCAGCGTGCAGCTTTCATCAACAATTCCCAGCCACGTGAGTCAGAGTGCGCATTTCATCAACAATAACCAGGCCACGTGAGTCAGCGTGCATCTTTCATCAACAATATCCCAGCCACGTGACTCATCGTGCACCTTTCATCAACAATCTCCCAGCCACATGAGTCAGTGTGCATCTTCCATCAACAATATCCCAGACACGTGAGTCAGTGTGCAACTTTCATCAACAATATCCCAGCCATGTGAGTCAGAGTGCACATTTCATCAACAATATCCAAGACACATGAGTCAGTGTGCAACTTTCATCAACAATTTCCAGCCTCGTGTCTCATTGTGTACCTTTCATCAACAATATCCCAGTCACATGTGTCACCGAGCAACTTTCATCAACAATTCCCAACCACATGTGTCAGCGTGCACCGTTCATCAACAATATGGCAGGCATGTGAGTCAGCGTGCACCTTTCATCGACGATTTCCAGCCACGTGAGTCAGCGTGCACCTTTCATCAACAATATCCCAGACACGTGAGTCAGCGTGCACCTTTCATCAACAATATCCAAGCCAGGTGAGACAGCGTGCACATTTCATCAACAATATCCGAGCCACGTGAGTCAGTGTGCACCTTTCATCAACAATTTCCTGTCTCGTGCCTCATTGTGCACCTTTCATCAACAAATTCCCAGCCACGTGAGTCAGCATGCACATTTCATTAACAATATGGCAGGCACGTGAGTCAGCGTGCACCTTTCATCGACGATTTCCAGCCACATGAGTCAGTGTGCATCTTCCATTAACAATATCCGAGCCACGTGAGTCACCGTGAACATTTCATCAACAAAATCCCAGCCACGTGAGTCAGCGTGCAACTTTAATCAACTATAACCCAGACACGTGACTCATCGTGCACCTTTCATCAACAATATCCCAACCACGTGAGTCAGAGTGCACCTTTCATCAACAATATCCAAGCCACGTGAGTCAGTGTGCATCTTCCATCAACAATATGGCAGGCACCTGAGTCAGCCTGCACCTTTCATCGACGATTTCCAGCCACGTGAGACAGCGTGCACCTTTCATCAACAATATCCCAGCCACGTGGGTCAGCGTGTAGCTTTCATCAACAATATCCAGTCAGTTGACTCATAGTACACGTGGCATCAACAACTCCCAGCCACGTGGGTCAGCGTGCAACTTTCATCAACAATTCCCAGCCACGTGAGTCAGCGTGTAGCTTTCATCAACAATATCCAGCCAGGTGACTCATAGTACACGTGGCATCAACAATTCCCAGCCACGTGGGTCAGCATGCAACTTTCATCAACAATTCCCAGCCACGTGAGTCAGCGTGTAGCTTTCATCAACAATAACCCAGCCATGTGACTCATTGTGCAGCTTTCATCAACAGTTTCCAGCCACATGTGTCAGTGTGCACCTTTCATCATCAAAATCCCAGCTACGTGAGTCAGCGTGCATCTTTCATCAACAATATCCCTGCCACGTGAGTCAGCGTGCACCTTTCATCAACTATAACCCAGACACGTGACTCATCGTGCACCTTTCATCAACAATATCCCAACCACGAGAGTCAGCGCGCACCTTTCATCAACGATTTTCAGCCAGGTGCGTCAGAGTGCACCTTTCATCAACAATATCCCAGCCACGTGACTCATCGTGCACCTTTCATCAACAATATCCCAGCCACGTGAGTCAGAGTGCACCTTTCATCAACAAGTTCCAGCCACGTGACTCATTGTGCACCTTACATCAACAATTCCCAGCCACATTACTCATTGTGCACGTTTCATCAACAATATCCCAGCCATGTGAGTCAGAGTGCACATTTCATCAACAATATCCAAGACACATGAGTCAGTGTGCAACTTTCATCAACAATTTCCAGCCTCGTGTCTCATTGTGTACCTTTCATCAACAATATCCCAGTCACATGTGTCACCGAGCAACATTCATCAACAATTCCCAACCACATGTGTCAGCGTGCACCGTTCATCAACAATATGGCAGGCACCTGAGTCAGCGTGCACCTTTCATCGACGATTTCCAGCCACGTGAGTCAGCGTGCACCTTTCATCAACAATATCCCAGACACGTGAGTCAGCGTGCACCTTTCATCAACAATATCCAAGCCAGGTGAGACAGCATGCACATTTCATTAACAATATGGCAGGCACGTGAGTCAGCGTGCACCTTTCATCGACGATTTCCAGCCACATGAGTCAGTGTGCATCTTCCATTAACAATATCCGAGCCCAGTGAGTCACCGTGAACATTTCATCAACAAAATCCCAGCCACGTGAGTCAGCGTGCAACTTTAATCAACTATAACCCAGACACGTGACTCATCGTGCACCTTTCATCAACAATATCCCAACCACGTGAGTCAGAGTGCACCTTTCATCAACAATATCCAAGCCACTTGAGTCAGTGTGCATCTTCCATCAACAATATCCCAGACACGTGAGTCAGTGTGGGACTTTCATCAACAATATCCCAGCCACGTGAGTCAGAGTGCACCTTTCATCCACAATATCCAAGACACGTGAGTCAGCGTGCACCTTTCATCAACTATAACCCAGACACGTGACTCATCGTGCACCTTTCATCAACAATATCCCAGCCACGTGAGTCAGCGCGCACCTTTCATCAACGATTTCCAGCCAAGTGAGTCAGAGTGCACCTTTCATCAACAATATCCCAGCCACTTGACTCATCGTGCACCTTTCATCAACAATATCCCAGCCAGGTGAGTCAGAGTGCACCTTTCATCAACAAGTTCCAGCCACGTGACTCATTGTGCACCTTACATCAACAATTCCCAGCCACATTACTCATTGTACACGTTTCATCAATAATATCCCAGTCACATGTGTCACCGTGCAACTTTCATCAACAATTCCCAACCATATGTGTCAGCGTGCACCGTTCATCAACAATATGGCAGGCACGTGAGTCAGCGTGCACCTTTCATTGACGATTTCCAGCCACGTGAGACAGCGTGCACCTTTCATCAACAATATCCCAGCCAGGTGAGTCAGCGTGCACCATTCATCGACAATATCCAAGCCAGGTAAGACAGCGTGCACATTTCATCAACAATATCCGAGCCACGTGAGTCAGTGTGCACCTTTCATCAACAATTTCCTGTCTCGTGCCTCATTGTCCACCTTTCATCAACAAATTCCTAGACACGTGAGTCAGCATGCACCTTTCATCAACAATATGGCAGCCATGTGAGTCAGTGTGCATCTTCCATTAACAATATCCGAGCAACGTGAGTCACCGTGAACTTTTCATCAACAAAATCCCAGCCAGGTGAGTCAGCGTGCACCTTTCATCAACAATATCCAGTCAGTTGAATCATAGTACACGTGGCATCAACAATTCCCAGCCACATGGGTCAGCGTGCAACTTTCATCAACAATTCCCAGCCACGTGAGTCAGCGTGTAGCTTTCATCAACAATATCCAGCCAGGTGACTCATAGTACACGTGGCATCAACAATTCCCAGCCACGTGAGTCACCGTGAACTTTTCATCAACAAAATCCCAGCCACGTGAGTCAGCGTGCACCTTTCATCAACTATATCCCAGCCACGTGACTCATCGTGCACCTTTCATCAACAATCTCCCAGCCATGTGAGTCAGAGTGCACATTTCATCAACAATATCCAAGACACGTGAGTCAGTGTGCAACTTTCATCAACAATTTCCAGCCTCATGTCTCATTGTGTACCTTACATCAACAATTCCCAGCCACATTACTCATCGTGCACCTTTCATCAACAAAATCCCAGCCACGTGAGTCAGCGTGCACCTTTCATCAACAATATCCCAACCACGTGAGTCAGCGCGCACCTTTCATCAACGATTTCCAGCCAGGTGAGTCAGAGTGCACCTTTCATCAACAAGTTCCAGCCACGTGACTCATTGTGCACCTTACATCAACAATTCCCAGCCACATTACTCATTGTGCATGTTTCATCAATAATATCCCAGTCACATGTGTCACCGTGCAACTTTCATCAACAATTCCCAACCACATGTGTCAGCGTGCACCGTTCATCAACAATATGGCAGGCTCGTGAGTCAGCGTGCACCTTTCATTGACGATTTCCAGCCACGTGAGACAGCGTGCACCTTTCATCAACAATATCCCAGCCAGGTGAGTCAGAGTGCACCTTTCATCAACAATATGGCAGCCACGTGAGTCAGTGTGCATCTTCCATTTACAATATCCGAGCCACGTGAGTCACCGTGAACTTTTCATCAACAAAATCCCAGCCATGTGAGTCAGCGTGCACCTTTCATCAACAATATCCCAGCAACGTGACTCATCGTGCACCTTTCATCAACAATATCCCAGCCACGTGAGTCAGAGTGCACCTTTCGTCAACAATTTCCAGCCACGTGACTCATTGTGCACCTTACATCAACAATTCCCAGCCACATTACTCATTGTGCACGTTTCATCAATAATATCCCAGTCACATGTGTCACCGTGCAACTTTCATCAACAATTCCCAACCACATGTGTCAGCGAGCACCGTTCATCAACAATATGGCAGGCACCTGAGTAAGCCTGCACATTTCATCGACGATTTCCAGTCACGTGAGACAGCGTGCACCTTTCATCAACAATATCCCAGCCACGTGGATCAGCGTGCAACTTTCATCAACAATTCCCAGCCACGTGTCAGCGTGTAGCTTTCATCAACAATAACCCAGCCATGTGACTCATTGTGCAGCTTTCATCAACAGTTTCCAGCCACGTCAGTCAGTGTGCACCTTTCATCAACAATATCCAGTCAGTTGACTCATAGTACACGTGGCATCAACAATTCCCAGCCACGTGGGTCAGCGTGCAACTTTCATCAATAATTCCCAGCCACGTGAATCAGCGTGCACCTTTCATCAACTATATCCCAGCCACGTGACTCATCGTGCACCTTTCATCAACAATCTCCCAGCCACATGAGTCAGTGTGCATCTTCCATCAACAATATCCCAGACACGTGAGTCAATGTGCAACTTTCATCAACAATATCCCAGCCATGTGAGTCAGAGTGCACATTTCATCAACAATATCCAAGACACATGAGTCAGTGTGCAACTTTCATCAACAATTTCCAGCCTCGTGTCTCATTGTGTACCTTTCATCAACAATATCCCAGTCACATGTGTCACCGAGCAACTTTCATCAACAATTCCCAACCACATGTGTCAGCGTGCACCGTTCATCAACAATATGGCAGGCACGTGAGTCAGCGTGCACCTTTCATCGACGATTTCCAGCCACGTGAGTCAGCGTGCACCTTTCATCAACAATATCCCAGCCAGGTGAGTCAGCGTGCACCATTCATCAACAATATCCAAGCCAGGTGAGACAGCGTGCACATTTCATCAACTATATCCGAGCCACGTGAGTCAGTGTGCACCTTTCATCAACAATTTCCTGTCTCGTGCCTCATTGTGCACTTTTCATCAACAAATTCCCAGCCACGTGAGTCAGCATGCACATTTCATTAACAATATGGCAGGCACGTGAGTCAGCGTGCACCTTTCATCGACGATTTCCAGCCACATGAGTCAGTGTGCATCTTCCATTAACAATATCTGAGCCCAGTGAGTCACCGTGAACATTTCATCAACAAAATCCCAGCCACGTGAGTCAGCGTGCAACTTTAATCAACTATAACCCAGACACGTGACTCATCGTGCACCTTTCATCAACAATATCCCAACCACGTGAGTCAGAGTGCACCTTTCATCAACAATATCCAAGCCACTTGAGTCAGTGTGCATCTTCCATCAACAATATCCCAGACACGTGAGTCAGTGTGGGACTTTCATCAACAATATCCCAGCCACGTGAGTCAGAGTGCACCTTTCATCCACAATATCCAAGACACGTGAGTCAGCGTGCACCTTTCATCAACTATAACCCAGAAACGTGACTCATCGTGCACCTTTCATCAACAATATCCCAGCCACGTGAGTCAGCGCGCACCTTTCATCAACGATTTCCAGCCAAGTGAGTCAGAGTGCACCTTTCATCAACAATATCCCAGCCACTTGACTCATCGTGCACCTTTCATCAACAATATCCCAGCCAGGTGAGTCAGAGTGCACCTTTCATCAACAAGTTCCAGCCACGTGACTCATTGTGCACCTTACATCAACAATTCCCAGCCACATTACTCATTGTACACGTTTCATCAATAATATCCCAGTCACATGTGTCACCGTGCAACTTTCATCAACAATTCCCAACCATATGTGTCAGCGTGCACCGTTCATCAACAATATGGCAGGCACGTGAGTCAGCGTGCACCTTTCATTGACGATTTCCAGCCACGTGAGACAGCGTGCACCTTTCATCAACAATATCCCAGCCAGGTGAGTCAGCGTGCACCATTCATCGACAATATCCAAGCCAGGTAAGACAGCGTGCACATTTCATCAACAATATCCGAGCCACGTGAGTCAGTGTGCACCTTTCATCAACAATTTCCTGTCTCGTGCCTCATTGTCCACCTTTCATCAACAAATTCCTAGCCACGTGAGTCAGCATGCACCTTTCATCAACAATATGGCAGCCACGTGAGTCAGTGTGCATCTTCCATTAACAATATCCGAGCCACGTGAGTCACCGTGAACTTTTCATCAACAAAATCCCAGCCAGGTGAGTCAGCGTGCACCTTTCATCAATAATATCACAGCCACGTGAGTCAGCGTGCAGCTTTCATCAACAATTCCCAGCCACGTGAGTCAGAGTGCGCATTTCATCAACAATAACCAGGCCACGTGAGTCAGCGTGCATCTTTCATCAACAATATCCCAGCCACGTGCCTCATCGTGCACCTTTCATCAACAATCTCCCAGCCACATGAGTCAGTGTGCATCTTCCATCAACAATATCCCAGACACGTGAGTCAGTGTGCAACTTTCATCAACAATATCCCAGCCATGTGAGTCAGAGTGCACATTTCATCAACAATATCCAAGACACATGAGTCAGTGTGCAACTTTCATCAACAATTTCCAGCCTCGTGTCTCATTGTGTACCTTTCATCAACAATATCCCAGTCACATGTGTCACCGAGCAACTTTCATCAACAATTCCCAACCACATGTGTCAGCGTGCACCGTTCATCAACAATATGGCAGGCACGTGAGTCAGCGTGCACCTTTCATCGACGATTTCCAGCCACGTGAGTCAGCGTGCACCTTTCATCAACAATATCCCAGACACGTGAGTCAGCGTGCACCTTTCATCAACAATATCCCAGCCACGTGAGTCAGCGTGCAACTTTAATCAACTATAACCCAGACACGTGACTCATCGTGCACCTTTCATCAACAATATCCCAACCACGTGAGTCAGAGTGCACCTTTCATCAACAATATCCAAGCCACTTGAGTCAGTGTGCATCTTCCATCAACAATATCCCAGACACGTGAGTCAGTGTGGGACTTTCATCAACAATATCCCAGCCACGTGAGTCAGAGTGCACCTTTCATCCACAATATCCAAGACACGTGAGTCAGCGTGCACCTTTCATCAACTATAACCCAGACACGTGACTCATCGTGCACCTTTCATCAACAATATCCCAGCCACGTGAGTCAGCGCGCACCTTTCATCAACGATTTCCAGCCAAGTGAGTCAGAGTGCACCTTTCATCAACAATATCCCAGCCACTTGACTCATCGTGCACCTTTCATCAACAATATCCCAGCCAGGTGAGTCAGAGTGCACCTTTCATCAACAAGTTCCAGCCACGTGACTCATTGTGCACCTTACATCAACAATTCCCAGCCACATTACTCATTGTACACGTTTCATCAATAATATCCCAGTCACATGTGTCACCGTGCAACTTTCATCAACAATTCCCAACCATATGTGTCAGCGTGCACCGTTCATCAACAATATGGCAGGCACGTGAGTCAGCGTGCACCTTTCATTGACGATTTCCAGCCACGTGAGACAGCGTGCACCTTTCATCAAAAAATATCCCAGCCAGGTGAGTCAGCGTGCACCATTCATCGACAATATCCAAGCCAGGTAAGACAGCGTGCACATTTCATCAACAATATCCGAGCCACGTGAGTCAGTGTGCACCTTTCATCAACAATTTCCTGTCTCGTGCCTCATTGTCCACCTTTCATCAACAAATTCCTAGACACGTGAGTCAGCATGCACCTTTCATCAACAATATGGCAGCCACGTGAGTCAGTGTGCATCTTCCATTAACAATATCCGAGCCACGTGAGTCACCGTGAACTTTTCATCAACAAAATCCCAGCCAGGTGAGTCAGCGTGCACCTTTCATCAATAATATCACAGCCACGTGAGTCAGCGTGCAGCTTTCATCAACAATTCCCAGCCACGTGAGTCAGAGTGCGCATTTCATCAACAATAACCAGGCCACGTGAGTCAGCGTGCATCTTTCATCAACAATATCCCAGCCACGTGACTCATCGTGCACCTTTCATCAACAATCTCCCAGCCACATGAGTCAGTGTGCATCTTCCATCAACAATATCCCAGACACGTGAGTCAGTGTGCAACTTTCATCAACAATATCCCAGCCATGTGAGTCAGAGTGCACATTTCATCAACAATATCCAAGACACATGAGTCAGTGTGCAACTTTCATCAACAATTTCCAGCCTCGTGTCTCATTGTGTACCTTTCATCAACAATATCCCAGTCACATGTGTCACCGAGCAACTTTCATCAACAATTCCCAACCACATGTGTCAGCGTGCACCGTTCATCAACAATATGGCAGGCACGTGAGTCAGCGTGCACCTTTCATCGACGATTTCCAGCCACGTGAGTCAGCGTGCACCTTTCATCAACAATATCCCAGACACGTGAGTCAGCGTGCACCTTTCATCAACAATATCCAAGCCAGGTGAGACAGCGTGCACATTTCATCAACAATATCCGAGCCACGTGAGTCAGTGTGCACCTTTCATCAACAATTTCCTGTCTCGTGCCTCATTGTGCACCTTTCATCAACAAATTCCCAGCCACGTGAGTCAGCATGCACATTTCATTAACAATATGGCAGGCACGTGAGTCAGCGTGCACCTTTCATCGACGATTTCCAGCCACATGAGTCAGTGTGCATCTTCCATTAACAATATCCGAGCCACGTGAGTCACCGTGAACATTTCATCAACAAAATCCCAGCCACGTGAGTCAGCGTGCAACTTTAATCAACTATAACCCAGACACGTGACTCATCGTGCACCTTTCATCAACAATATCCCAACCACGTGAGTCAGAGTGCACCTTTCATCAACAATATCCAAGCCACGTGAGTCAGTGTGCATCTTCCATCAACAATATGGCAGGCACCTGAGTCAGCCTGCACCTTTCATCGACGATTTCCAGCCACGTGAGACAGCGTGCACCTTTCATCAACAATATCCCAGCCACGTGGGTCAGCGTGTAGCTTTCATCAACAATATCCCAGCCACGTGAGTCAGAGTGCACCTTTCATCCACAATATCCAAGACACGTGAGTCAGCGTGCACCTTTCATCAACTATAACCCAGACACGTGACTCATCGTGCACCTTTCATCAACAATATCCCAGCCACGTGAGTCAGCGCGCACCTTTCATCAACGATTTCCAGCCAAGTGAGTCAGAGTGCACCTTTCATCAACAATATCCCAGCCACTTGACTCATCGTGCACCTTTCATCAACAATATCCCAGCCAGGTGAGTCAGAGTGCACCTTTCATCAACAAGTTCCAGCCACGTGACTCATTGTGCACCTTACATCAACAATTCCCAGCCACATTACTCATTGTACACGTTTCATCAATAATATCCCAGTCACATGTGTCACCGTGCAACTTTCATCAACAATTCCCAACCATATGTGTCAGCGTGCACCGTTCATCAACAATATGGCAGGCACGTGAGTCAGCGTGCACCTTTCATTGACGATTTCCAGCCACGTGAGACAGCGTGCACCTTTCATCAAAAAATATCCCAGCCAGGTGAGTCAGCGTGCACCATTCATCGACAATATCCAAGCCAGGTAAGACAGCGTGCACATTTCATCAACAATATCCGAGCCACGTGAGTCAGTGTGCACCTTTCATCAACAATTTCCTGTCTCGTGCCTCATTGTCCACCTTTCATCAACAAATTCCTAGACACGTGAGTCAGCATGCACCTTTCATCAACAATATGGCAGCCACGTGAGTCAGTGTGCATCTTCCATTAACAATATCCGAGCCACGTGAGTCACCGTGAACTTTTCATCAACAAAATCCCAGCCAGGTGAGTCAGCGTGCACCTTTCATCAATAATATCACAGCCACGTGAGTCAGCGTGCAGCTTTCATCAACAATTCCCAGCCACGTGAGTCAGAGTGCGCATTTCATCAACAATAACCAGGCCACGTGAGTCAGCGTGCATCTTTCATCAACAATATCCCAGCCACGTGACTCATCGTGCACCTTTCATCAACAATCTCCCAGCCACATGAGTCAGTGTGCATCTTCCATCAACAATATCCCAGACACGTGAGTCAGTGTGCAACTTTCATCAACAATATCCCAGCCATGTGAGTCAGAGTGCACATTTCATCAACAATATCCAAGACACATGAGTCAGTGTGCAACTTTCATCAACAATTTCCAGCCTCGTGTCTCATTGTGTACCTTTCATCAACAATATCCCAGTCACATGTGTCACCGAGCAACTTTCATCAACAATTCCCAACCACATGTGTCAGCGTGCACCGTTCATCAACAATATGGCAGGCACGTGAGTCAGCGTGCACCTTTCATCGACGATTTCCAGCCACGTGAGTCAGCGTGCACCTTTCATCAACAATATCCCAGACACGTGAGTCAGCGTGCACCTTTCATCAACAATATCCAAGCCAGGTGAGACAGCGTGCACATTTCATCAACAATATCCGAGCCACGTGAGTCAGTGTGCACCTTTCATCAACAATTTCCTGTCTCGTGCCTCATTGTGCACCTTTCATCAACAAATTCCCAGCCACGTGAGTCAGCATGCACATTTCATTAACAATATGGCAGGCACGTGAGTCAGCGTGCACCTTTCATCGACGATTTCCAGCCACATGAGTCAGTGTGCATCTTCCATTAACAATATCCGAGCCACGTGAGTCACCGTGAACATTTCATCAACAAAATCCCAGCCACGTGAGTCAGCGTGCAACTTTAATCAACTATAACCCAGACACGTGACTCATCGTGCACCTTTCATCAACAATATCCCAACCACGTGAGTCAGAGTGCACCTTTCATCAACAATATCCAAGCCACGTGAGTCAGTGTGCATCTTCCATCAACAATATGGCAGGCACCTGAGTCAGCCTGCACCTTTCATCGACGATTTCCAGCCACGTGAGACAGCGTGCACCTTTCATCAACAATATCCCAGCCACGTGGGTCAGCGTGTAGCTTTCATCAACAATATCCCAGCCACGTGAGTCAGAGTGCACCTTTCATCCACAATATCCAAGACACGTGAGTCAGCGTGCACCTTTCATCAACTATAACCCAGACACGTGACTCATCGTGCACCTTTCATCAACAATATCCCAGCCACGTGAGTCAGCGCGCACCTTTCATCAACGATTTCCAGCCAAGTGAGTCAGAGTGCACCTTTCATCAACAATATCCCAGCCACTTGACTCATCGTGCACCTTTCATCAACAATATCCCAGCCAGGTGAGTCAGAGTGCACCTTTCATCAACAAGTTCCAGCCACGTGACTCATTGTGCACCTTACATCAACAATTCCCAGCCACATTACTCATTGTACACGTTTCATCAATAATATCCCAGTCACATGTGTCACCGTGCAACTTTCATCAACAATTCCCAACCATATGTGTCAGCGTGCACCGTTCATCAACAATATGGCAGGCACGTGAGTCAGCGTGCACCTTTCATTGACGATTTCCAGCCACGTGAGACAGCGTGCACCTTTCATCAAAAAATATCCCAGCCAGGTGAGTCAGCGTGCACCATTCATCGACAATATCCAAGCCAGGTAAGACAGCGTGCACATTTCATCAACAATATCCGAGCCACGTGAGTCAGTGTGCACCTTTCATCAACAATTTCCTGTCTCGTGCCTCATTGTCCACCTTTCATCAACAAATTCCTAGACACGTGAGTCAGCATGCACCTTTCATCAACAATATGGCAGCCACGTGAGTCAGTGTGCATCTTCCATTAACAATATCCGAGCCACGTGAGTCACCGTGAACTTTTCATCAACAAAATCCCAGCCAGGTGAGTCAGCGTGCACCTTTCATCAATAATATCACAGCCACGTGAGTCAGCGTGCAGCTTTCATCAACAATTCCCAGCCACGTGAGTCAGAGTGCGCATTTCATCAACAATAACCAGGCCACGTGAGTCAGCGTGCATCTTTCATCAACAATATCCCAGCCACGTGACTCATCGTGCACCTTTCATCAACAATCTCCCAGCCACATGAGTCAGTGTGCATCTTCCATCAACAATATCCCAGACACGTGAGTCAGTGTGCAACTTTCATCAACAATATCCCAGCCATGTGAGTCAGAGTGCACATTTCATCAACAATATCCAAGACACATGAGTCAGTGTGCAACTTTCATCAACAATTTCCAGCCTCGTGTCTCATTGTGTACCTTTCATCAACAATATCCCAGTCACATGTGTCACCGAGCAACTTTCATCAACAATTCCCAACCACATGTGTCAGCGTGCACCGTTCATCAACAATATGGCAGGCACGTGAGTCAGCGTGCACCTTTCATCGACGATTTCCAGCCACGTGAGTCAGCGTGCACCTTTCATCAACAATATCCCAGACACGTGAGTCAGCGTGCACCTTTCATCAACAATATCCAAGCCAGGTGAGACAGCGTGCACATTTCATCAACAATATCCGAGCCACGTGAGTCAGTGTGCACCTTTCATCAACAATTTCCTGTCTCGTGCCTCATTGTGCACCTTTCATCAACAAATTCCCAGCCACGTGAGTCAGCATGCACATTTCATTAACAATATGGCAGGCACGTGAGTCAGCGTGCACCTTTCATCGACGATTTCCAGCCACATGAGTCAGTGTGCATCTTCCATTAACAATATCCGAGCCACGTGAGTCACCGTGAACATTTCATCAACAAAATCCCAGCCACGTGAGTCAGCGTGCAACTTTAATCAACTATAACCCAGACACGTGACTCATCGTGCACCTTTCATCAACAATATCCCAACCACGTGAGTCAGAGTGCACCTTTCATCAACAATATCCAAGCCACGTGAGTCAGTGTGCATCTTCCATCAACAATATGGCAGGCACCTGAGTCAGCCTGCACCTTTCATCGACGATTTCCAGCCACGTGAGACAGCGTGCACCTTTCATCAACAATATCCCAGCCACGTGGGTCAGCGTGTAGCTTTCATCAACAATATCCAGTCAGTTGACTCATAGTACACGTGGCATCAACAACTCCCAGCCACGTGGGTCAGCGTGCAACTTTCATCAACAATTCCCAGCCACGTGAGTCAGCGTGTAGCTTTCATCAACAATATCCAGCCAGGTGACTCATAGTACACGTGGCATCAACAATTCCCAGCCACGTGGGTCAGCATGCAACTTTCATCAACAATTCCCAGCCACGTGAGTCAGCGTGTAGCTTTCATCAACAATAACCCAGCCATGTGACTCATTGTGCAGCTTTCATCAACAGTTTCCTGCCACATGTGTCAGTGTGCACCTTTCATCATCAAAATCCCAGCTACGTGAGTCAGCGTGCACCTTTCATCAACAATATCCCTGCCACGTGAGTCAGCGTGCACCTTTCATCAACTATAACC
Source organism: Hemitrygon akajei (assembly GCF_048418815.1). Lineage (NCBI taxonomy): Eukaryota > Metazoa > Chordata > Chondrichthyes > Myliobatiformes > Dasyatidae > Hemitrygon > Hemitrygon akajei. Next base: position 112,630,417 of record NC_133127.1, read on the forward strand.
CAGACACGTGACTCATCGTGCACCTTTCATCAACAATATCCCAACCACGAGAGTCAGCGCGCACCTTTCATCAACGATTTTCAGCCAGGTGCGTCAGAGTGCACCTTTCATCAACAATATCCCAGCCACGTGACTCATCGTGCACCTTTCATCAACAATATCCCAGCCACGTGAGTCAGAGTGCACCTTTCATCAACAAGTTCCAGCCACGTGACTCATTGTGCACCTTACATCAACAATTCCCAGCCACATTACTCATTGTGCACGTTTCATCAATAATATCCCAGTCACATGTGTCACCGTGCAACTTTCATCAACAATTCCCAACCACATGTGTCAGCGTGCATCGTTCATCAACAACATGGCAGGCACGTGAGTCAGAGTGCAACTTTCATTGACGATTTCCAGCCACGTGAGACAGCGTGCACCTTTCATCAACATTATCCCAGCCAGGTGAGTCAGAGTGCACCTTTCATCAACAATATGGCAGCCACGTCAGTCAGTGTGCATCTTCCATTAACAATATCCGAGCCACGTGAGTCACCGTGAAATTTTCATCAACAAAATCCCAGCCATGTGAGTCAGCGTGCACCTTTCATCAACAATATCCCAGCAATGTGACTCATCGTGCACCTTTCATCAACAATATCCCAGCCACGTGAGTCAGAGTGCACCTTTCATCAACAATTTCCAGCCATGTGACTCATTGTGCAGCTTTCATCAACAGTTTCCAGCCACATGTGTCAGTGTGCACCTTTCATCATCAAAATCCCAGCTACGTGAGTCAGCGTGCACCTTTCATCAACAATATCCCTGCCACGTGAGTCAGCGTGCACCTTTCATCAACTATAACCCAGGCACGTGACTCATCGTGCACCTTTCATCAACAATATCCCAACCACGAGAGTCAGCGCGCACCTTTCATCAACGATTTCCAGCCAGGTGCGTCAGAGTGCTCCTTTCATCAACAATATCCCAGCCACGTGACTCATCGTGCACCTTTCATCAACAATATCCCAGCCAGGTGAGTCAGAGTGCACCTTTCATCAACAAGTTCCAGCCACGTGACTCATTGTGCACCTTACATCAACAATTCCCAGCCACATTACTCATTGTGCACGTTTCATCAATAATATCCCAGTCACATGTGTCACCGTGCAACTTTCATCAACAATTCCCAACCACATGTGTCAGCGTGCACCGTTCATCAACAATATGGCAGGCACGTGAGTCAGAGTGCAACTTTCATTAACAATATCCGAGCCACGTGAGTCAGAGTGCACCTTTCATCAACAATATGGCAGCCACGTGAGTCAGTGTGCATCTTCCATTAACAATATCCGAGCCACGTGAGTCACCGTGAACTTTTCATCAACAAAATCCCAGCCATGTGAGTCAGCGTGCACCTTTCATCAACAATATACCAGCCACGTGACTCATCGTGCACCTTTCATCAACAATATCCCAGCCAGGTGAGTCAGAGTGCATCTTTCATCAACAAGTTCCAGCCACGTGACTCATTGTGCACCTTACATCAACAATTCCCAGCCACATTACTCATTGTGCACGTTTCATCAATAATATCCCAGTCACATGTGTCACCGTGCAACTTTCATCAACAATTCCCAACCACATGTGTCAGCGAGCACCGTTCATCAACAATATGGCAGGCACCTGAGTCAGCCTGCACCTTTCATCGACGATTTGCAGTCACGTGAGACAGCGTGCACCTTTCATCAACAATATCCCAGCCACGTGGGTCAGCGTGCAACTTTCATCAACAATTCCCAGCCACGTGAGTCAGCGTGTAGCTTTCATCAACAATAACCCAGCCTAATGACTCATTGTGCAGCTTTCATCAACAGTTTCCAGCCACGTCAGTCAGTGTGCACCTTTCATCAACAATATCCAGTCAGTTGACTCATAGTACACGTGGCATCAACAATTCCCAGTCACGTGGGTCAGCGTGCAACTTTCATCAACAATTCCCAGCCACGTGAGTCAGCGTGTAGCTTTCATCAACAATATTCAGCCAGGTGACTCATAGTACACGTGGCATCAACAATTCCCAGCCACGTGAGTCACCGTGAACTTTTCATCAACAAAATCCCAGCCACGTGAGTCAGCGTGCACCTTTCATCAACTGTATCCCAGCCACGTGACTCATCGTGCACCTTTCATCAACAATATCCCAGCCACGTGAGTCAGCGCGCACCTTTCATCAACGATTTCCAGCCAAGTGAGTCAGAGTGCACCTTTCATCAACAATATCCCAGCCACTTGACTCATCGTGCACCTTTCATCAACAATATCCCAGCCAGGTGACTCATTGTGCACCTTACATCAACAATTCCCAGCCTCGTGTCTCATTGTGTACCTTTCATCAACAATATCCCAGTCACATGTGTCACCGAGCAACTTTCATCAACAATTCCCAACCACATGTGTCAGCGTGCACCGTTCATCAACAATATGGCAGGCACGTGAGTCAGCGTGCACCTTTCATCGACGATTTCCAGCCACGTGAGTCAGCGTGCACCTTTCATCAACAATATCCCAGACACGTGAGTCAGCGTGCACCTTTCATCAACAATATCCAAGCCAGGTGAGACAGCGTGCACATTTCATCAACAATATCCGAGCCACGTGAGTCAGTGTGCACCTTTCATCAACAATTTCCTGTCTCGTGCCTCATTGTGCACCTTTCATCAACAAATTCCCAGCCACGTGAGTCAGCATGCACATTTCATTAACAATATGGCAGGCACGTGAGTCAGCGTGCACCTTTCATCGACGATTTCCAGCCACATGAGTCAGTGTGCATCTTCCATTAACAATATCCGAGCCACGTGAGTCACCGTGAACATTTCATCAACAAAATCCCAGCCACGTGAGTCAGCGTGCAACTTTAATCAACTATAACCCAGACACGTGACTCATCGTGCACCTTTCATCAACAATATCCCAACCACGTGAGTCAGAGTGCACCTTTCATCAACAAGTTCCAGCCACGTGACACATTGTGCACCTTACATCAACAATTCCCAGCCACATTACTCATTGTACACGTTTCATCAATAATATCCCAGTCACATGTGTCACCGTGCAACTTTCATCAACAATTCCCAACCATATGTGTCAGCGTGCACCGTTCATCAACAATATGGCAGGCACGTGAGTCAGCGTGCACCTTTCATTGACGATTTCCAGCCACGTGAGACAGCGTGCACCTTTCATCAACAATATCCCAGCCAGGTGAGTCAGCGTGCACCATTCATCGACAATATCCAAGCCAGGTAAGACAGCGTGCACATTTCATCAACAATATCCGAGCCACGTGAGTCAGTGTGCACCTTTCATCAACAATTTCCTGTCTCGTGCCTCATTGTCCACCTTTCATCAACAAATTCCTAGCCACGTGAGTCAGCATGCACCTTTCATCAACAAAATCCCAGCCAGGTGAGTCAGCGTGCACCTTTCATCAATAATATCACAGCCACGTGAGTCAGCGTGCAGCTTTCATCAACAATTCCCAGCCACGTGAGTCAGAGTGCGCATTTCATCAACAATAACCAGGCCACGTGAGTCAGCGTGCATCTTTCATAACAATATCCCAGCCACGTGACTCATCGTGCACCTTTCATCAACAATCTCCCAGCCACATGAGTCAGTGTGCATCTTCCATCAACAATATCCCAGACACGTGAGTCAGTGTGCAACTTTCATCAACAATATCCCAGCCATGTGAGTCAGAGTGCACATTTCATCAACAATATCCAAGACACATGAGTCAGTGTGCAACTTTCATCAACAATTTCCAGCCTCGTGTCTCATTGTGTACCTTTCATCAACAATATCCCAGTCACATGTGTCACCGAGCAACTTTCATCAACAATTCCCAACCACATGTGTCAGCGTGCACCGTTCATCAACAATATGGCAGGCACGTGAGTCAGCGTGCACCTTTCATCGACGATTTCCAGCCACGTGAGTCAGCGTGCACCTTTCATCAACAATATCCCAGACACGTGAGTCAGCGTGCACCTTTCATCAACAATATCCAAGCCAGGTGAGACAGCGTGCACATTTCATCAACAATATCCGAGCCACGTGAGTCAGTGTGCACCTTTCATCAACAATTTCCTGTCTCGTGCCTCATTGTGCACCTTTCATCAACAAATTCCCAGCCACGTGAGTCAGCATGCACATTTCATTAACAATATGGCAGGCACGTGAGTCAGCGTGCACCTTTCATCGACGATTTCCAGCCACATGAGTCAGTGTGCATCTTCCATTAACAATATCCGAGCCACGTGAGTCACCGTGAACATTTCATCAACAAAATCCCAGCCACGTGAGTCAGCGTGCAACTTTAATCAACTATAACCCAGACACGTGACTCATCGTGCACCTTTCATCAACAATATCCCAACCACGTGAGTCAGAGTGCACCTTTCATCAACAATATCCAAGCCACGTGAGTCAGTGTGCATCTTCCATCAACAATATGGCAGGCACCTGAGTCAGCCTGCACCTTTCATCGATGATTTCCAGCCACGTGAGACAGCGTGCACCTTTCATCAACAATATCCCAGCCACGTGGGTCAGCGTGTAGCTTTCATCAACAATATCCAGTCAGTTGACTCATAGTACACGTGGCATCAACAACTCCCAGCCACGTGGGTCAGCGTGCAACTTTCATCAACAATTCCCAGCCACGTGAGTCAGCGTGTAGCTTTCATCAACAATATCCAGCCAGGTGACTCATAGTACACGTGGCATCAACAATTCCCAGCCACGTGGGTCAGCATTCAACTTTCATCAACTATAACCCAGACACGTGACTCATCGTGCACCTTTCATCAACAATATCCCAACCACGAGAGTCAGCGCGCACCTTTCATCAACGATTTTCAGCCAGGAGCGTCAGAGTGCACCTTTCATCAACAATATCCCAGCCACGTGACTCATCGTGCACCTTTCATCAACAATATCCCAGCCACGTGAGTCAGAGTGCACCTTTCATCAACAAGTTCCAGCCACGTGACTCATTGTGCACCTTACATCAACAATTCCCAGCCACATTACTCATTGTGCACGTTTCATCAATAATATCCCAGTCACATGTGTCACCGTGCAACTTTCATCAACAATTCCCAACCACATGTGTCAGCGTGCATCGTTCATCAACAAAATGGCAGGCACGTGAGTCAGAGTGCAACTTTCATTGACGATTTCCAGCCACGTGAGACAGCGTGCACCTTTCATCAACATTATCCCAGCCAGGTGAGTCAGAGTGCACCTTTCATCAACAATATGGCAGCCACGTGAGTCAGTGTGCATCTTCCATTAACAATATCCGAGCCACGTGAGTCACCGTGAAATTTTCATCAACAAAATCCCAGCCATGTGAGTCAGCGTGCACCTTTCATCAACAATATCCCAGCAATGTGACTCATCGTGCACCTTTCATCAACAATATCCCAGCCACGTGAGTCAGAGTGCACCTTTCATCAACAATTTCCAGCCATGTGACTCATTGTGCAGCTTTCATCAACAGTTTCCAGCCACATGTGTCAGTGTGCACCTTTCATCATCAAAATCCCAGCAACGTGAGTCAGCGTGCACCTTTCATCAACAATATCCCTGCCACGTGAGTCAGCGTGCACCTTTCATCAACTATAACCCAGGCACGTGACTCATCGTGCACCTTTCATCAACAATATCCCAACCACGAGAGTCAGCGCGCACCTTTCATCAACGATTTCCAGCCAGGTGCGTCAGAGTGCTCCTTTCATCAACAATATCCCAGCCACGTGACTCATCGTGCACCTTTCATCAACAATATCCCAGCCAGGTGAGTCAGAGTGCACCTTTCATCAACAAGTTCCAGCCACGTGACTCATTGTGCACCTTACATCAACAATTCCCAGCCACATTACTCATTCTGCACGTTTCATCAATAATATCCCAGTCACATGTGTCACCGTGCAACTTTCATCAACAATTCCCAACCACATGTGTCAGCGTGCACCGTTCATCAACAATATGGCAGGCACGTGAGTCAGAGTGCAACTTTCATTAACAATATCCGAGCCACGTGAGTCAGAGTGCACCTTTCATCAACAATATGGCAGCCACGTGAGTCAGTGTGCATCTTCCATTAACAATATCCGAGCCACGTGAGTCACCGTGAACTTTTCATCAACAAAATCCCAGCCATGTGAGTCAGCGTGCACCTTTCATCAACAATATACCAGCCACGTGACTCATCGTGCACCTTTCATCAACAATATCCCAGCCAGGTGAGTCAGAGTGCATCTTTCATCAACAAGTTCCAGCCACGTGACTCATTGTGCACCTTACATCAACAATTCCCAGCCACATTACTCATTGTGCACGTTTCATCAATAATATCCCAGTCACATGTGTCACCGTGCAACTTTCATCAACAATTCCCAACCACATGTGTCAGCGAGCACCGTTCATCAACAATATGGCAGGCACCTGAGTCAGCCTGCACCTTTCATCGACGATTTGCAGTCACGTGAGACAGCGTGCACCTTTCATCAACAATATCCCAGCCACGTGGGTCAGCGTGCAACTTTCATCAACAATTCCCAGCCACGTGAGTCAGCGTGTAGCTTTCATCAACAATAACCCAGCCTAATGACTCATTGTGCAGCTTTCATCAACAGTTTCCAGCCACGTCAGTCAGTGTGCACCTTTCATCAACAATATCCAGTCAGTTGACTCATAGTACACGTGGCATCAACAATTCCCAGTCACGTGGGTCAGCGTGCAACTTTCATCAACAATTCCCAGCCACGTGAGTCAGCGTGTAGCTTTCATCAACAATATCCAGCCAGGTGACTCATAGTACACGTGGCATCAACAATTCCCAGCCACGTGAGTCACCGTGAACTTTTCATCAACAAAATCCCAGCCACGTGAGTCAGCGTGCACCTTTCATCAACTGTATCCCAGCCACGTGACTCATCGTGCACCTTTCATCAACAATCTCCCAGCCACATGAGTCAGTGTGCATCTTCCATCAACAATATCCCAGACACGTGAGTCAGAGTGCACATTTCATCAACAATATCCAAGACACGTGAGTCAGTGTGCAACTTTCATCAACAATTTCCAGCCTCGTGTCTCATTGTGTACCTTTCATCAACAATATCCCAGTCACATGTGTCACCGAGCAACTTTCATCAACAATTCCCAACCACATGTGTCAGCGTGCACCGTTCATCAACAATATGGCAGGCACGTGAGTCAGCGTGCACCTTTCATTGACGATTTCCAGCCACGTGAGACAGCGTGCACCTTTCATCAACAATATCCCAGCCAGGTGAGTCAGCGTGCACCATTCATCGACAATATCCAAGCCAGGTAAGACAGCGTGCACATTTCATCAACGATAACCCAGCCATGTGACTCATTGTGCACCTTTCATCAACAATTTCCTGTCTCGTGCCTCATTGTCCACCTTTCATCAACAAATTCCTAGCCACGTGAGTCAGCATGCACCTTTCATCAACAATATGGCAGCCACGTGAGTCAGTGTGCATCTTCCATTAACAATATCCGAGCCACGTGAGTCACCGTGAACTTTTCATCAACAAAATCCCAGCCATGTGAGTCAGCGTGCACCTTTCATCAACAATATCCCAGCCACGTGACTCATCGTGCACCTTTCATCAACAATATCCCAGCCACGTGAGTCAGAGTGCAGCTTTCATCAACAATTTCCAGCCACGTCACTCATTGTGCACCTTACGTCAACAATTCCCAGCCACATTACTCATTGTGCACGTTTCATCAATAATATCCCAGTCACATGTGTCACCGTGCAACTTTCATCAACAATTCCCAACCACATGTGTCAGCGAGCACCGTTCATCAACAATATGGCAGGCACCTGAGTCAGCCTGCACCTTTCATCGACGATTTCCAGCCACGTGAGACAGCGTGCACCTTTCATCAACAATATCCCAGCCACATGGGTCAGCGTGTAGCTTTCATCAACAATATCCAGTCAGTTGACTCATAGTACACGTGGCATCAACAATTCCCAGCCACGTGGGTCAGCGTGCAACTTTCATCAACAATTCCCAGACACGTGAGTCAGCGTGTAGCTTTCATCAACAATATCCAGCCAGGTGACTCATAGTACACGTGGCATCAACAATTCCCAGCCACGTGGGTCAGCATGCAACTTTCATCAACAATTCCCAGCCCTGTGAGTCAGCGTGTAGCTTTAATCAACAATAACCCAGCCATGTGACTCATTGTGCAGCTTTCATCAACAGTTTCCAGCCACATGTGTCAGTGTGCACCTTTCATCATCAAAATCCCAGCTACGTGAGTCAGCGTGCACCTTTCATCAACAATATCCCTGCCACGTGAGTCAGCGTGCACCTTTCATCAACTATAACCCAGACACGTGAGTCAGCGTGCACCTTTCATCAACAATATCCCTGCCACGTGAGTCAGCGTGCACCTTTCATCAACTATAACCCAGACACGTGACTCATCGTGCACCTTTCATCAACAATATCCCAACCACGAGAGTCAGCGCGCACCTTTCATCAACGATTTCCAGCCAGGTGCGTCAGAGTGCACCTTTCATCAACAATATCCCAGCCAGGTGAGTCAGAGTGCACCTTTCATCAACAAGTTCCAGCCACGTGACTCATTGTGCACCTTACATCAACAATTCCCAGCCACATTACTCATTCTGCACGTTTCATCAATAATATCCCAGTCACATGTGTCACCGTGCAACTTTCATCAACAATTCCCAACCACATGTGTCAGCGTGCACCGTTCATCAACAATATGGCAGGCACGTGAGTCAGAGTGCAACTTTCATTAACAATATCCGAGCCACGTGAGTCAGAGTGCACCTTTCATCAACAATATGGCAGCCACGTGAGTCAGTGTGCATCTTCCATTAACAATATCCGAGCCACGTGAGTCACCATGAACTTTTCATCAACAAAATCCCAGCCATGTGAGTCAGCGTGCACCTTTCATCAACAATATCCCAGCCACGTGACTCATCGTGCACCTTTCATCAACAATATCCCAGCCAGGTGAGTCAGAGTGCACCTTTCATCAACAAGTTCCAGCCACGTGACTCATTGTGCACCTTACATCAACAATTCCCAGCCACATTACTCATTGTGCACGTTTCATCAATAATATCCCAGTCACATGTGTCACCGTGCAACTTTCATCAACAATTCCCAACCACATGTGTCAGCGTGCACCGTTCATCAACAATATGGCAGGCACGTGAGTCAGAGTGCAACTTTCATTAACAATATCCGAGCCACGTGAGTCAGAGTGCACCTTTCATCAACAATATGGCAGCCACGTGAGTCAGTGTGCATCTTCCATTAACAATATCCGAGCCACGTGAGTCACCGTGAACTTTTCATCAACAAAATCCCAGCCATGTGAGTCAGCGTGCACCTTTCATCAACAATATCCCAGCAATGTGACTCATCGTGCACCTTTCATCAACAATATCACAGCCACGTGAGTCAGAGTGCACCTTTCATCAACAATTTCCAGCCACGTGACTCATTGTGCACCTTACATCAACAATTCCCAGCCACATTACTCATTGTGCACGTTTCATCAATAATATCCCAGTCACATGTGTCACCGTGCAACTTTCTTCAACAATTCCCAACCACATGTGTCAGCGAGCACCGTTCATCAACAATATGGCAGGCACCTGAGTCAGCCTGCACCTTTCATCGACGATTTGCAGTCACGTGAGACAGCGTGCACCTTTCATCAACAATATCCCAGCCACGTGGGTCAGCGTGCAACTTTCATCAACAATTCCCAGCCACGTGAGTCAGCGTGTAGCTTTCATCAACAATAACCCAGCCTAATGACTCATTGTGCAGCTTTCATCAACAGTTTCCAGCCACGTCAGTCAGTGTGCACCTTTCATCAACAATATCCAGTCAGTTGACTCATAGTACACGTGGCATCAACAATTCCCAGTCACGTGGGTCAGCGTGCAACTTTCATCAACAATTCCCAGCCACGTGAGTCAGCGTGTAGCTTTCATCAACAATATCCAGCCAGGTGACTCATAGTACACGTGGCATCAACAATTCCCAGCCACGTGAGTCACCGTGAACTTTTCATCAACAAAATCCCAGCCACGTGAGTCAGCGTGCACCTTTCATCAACTGTATCCCAGCCACGTGACTCATCGTGCACCTTTCATCAACAATCTCCCAGCCACATGAGTCAGTGTGCATCTTCCATCAACAATATCCCAGACACGTGAGTCAGAGTGCACATTTCATCAACAATATCCAAGACACGTGAGTCAGTGTGCAACTTTCATCAACAATTTCCAGCCTCGTGTCTCATTGTGTACCTTTCATCAACAATATCCCAGTCACATGTGTCACCGAGCAACTTTCATCAACAATTCCCAACCACATGTGTCAGCGTGCACCGTTCATCAACAATATGGCAGGCACGTGAGTCAGCGTGCACCTTTCATTGACGATTTCCAGCCACGTGAGACAGCGTGCACCTTTCATCAACAATATCCCAGCCAGGTGAGTCAGCGTGCACCATTCATCGACAATATCCAAGCCAGGTAAGACAGCGTGCACATTTCATCAACAATAACCCAGCCATGTGACTCAATGTGCACCTTTCATCAACAATTTCCTGTCTCGTGCCTCATTGTCCACCTTTCATCAACAAATTCCTAGCCACGTGAGTCAGCATGCACCTTTCATCAACAATATGGCAGCCACGTGAGTCAGTGTGCATCTTCCATTAACAATATCCGAGCCACGTGAGTCACCGTGAACTTTTCATCAACAAAATCCCAGCCATGTGAGTCAGCGTGCACCTTTCATCAACAATATCCCAGCCACGTGACTCATCGTGCACCTTTCATCAACAATATCCCAGCCAGGTGAGTCAGAGTGCATCTTTCATCAACAAGTTCCAGCCACGTGACTCATTGTGCACCTTACATCAACAATTCCCAGCCACATTACTCATTGTGCACGTTTCATCAATAATATCCCAGTCACATGTGTCACCGTGCAACTTTCATCAACAATTCCCAACCACATGTGTCAGCGAGCACCGTTCATCAACAATATGGCAGGCACCTGAGTCAGCCTGCACCTTTCATCGACGATTTGCAGTCACGTGAGACAGCGTGCACCTTTCATCAACAATATCCCAGCCACGTGGGTCAGCGTGCAACTTTCATCAACAATTCCCAGCCACGTGAGTCAGCGTGTAGCTTTCATCAACAATAACCCAGCCTAATGACTCATTGTGCAGCTTTCATCAACAGTTTCCAGCCACGTCAGTCAGTGTGCACCTTTCATCAACAATATCCAGTCAGTTGACTCATAGTACACGTGGCATCAACAATTCCCAGTCACGTGGGTCAGCGTGCAACTTTCATCAACAATTCCCAGCCACGTGAGTCAGCGTGTAGCTTTCATCAACAATATCCAGCCAGGTGACTCATAGTACACGTGGCATCAACAATTCCCAGCCACGTGAGTCACCGTGAACTTTTCATCAACAAAATCCCAGCCACGTGAGTCAGCGTGCACCTTTCATCAACTGTATCCCAGCCACGTGACTCATTGTGCACCTTTCATCAACAATCTCCCAGCCACATGAGTCAGTGTGCATCTTCCATCAACAATATCCCAGACACGTGAGTCAGAGTGCACATTTCATCAACAATATCCAAGACACGTGAGTCAGTGTGCAACTTTCATCAACAATTTCCAGCCTCGTGTCTCATTGTGTACCTTTCATCAACAATATCCCAGTCACATGTGTCACCGAGCAACTTTCATCAACAATTCCCAACCACATGTGTCAGCGTGCACCGTTCATCAACAATATGGCAGGCACGTGAGTCAGCGTGCACCTTTCATTGACGATTTCCAGCCACGTGAGACAGCGTGCACCTTTCATCAACAATATCCCAGCCAGGTGAGTCAGCGTGCACCATTCATCGACAATATCCAAGCCAGGTAAGACAGCGTGCACATTTCATCAAAGATAACCCAGCCATGTGACTCATTGTGCACCTTTCATCAACAATTTCCTGTCTCGTGCCTCATTGTCCACCTTTCATCAACAAATTCCTAGCCACGTGAGTCAGCATGCACCTTTCATCAACAATATGGCAGCCACGTGAGTCAGTGTGCATCTTCCATTAACAATATCCGAGCCACGTGAGTCACCGTGAACTTTTCATCAACAAAATCCCAGCCATGTGAGTCAGCGTGCACCTTTCATCAACAATATCCCAGCCACGTGACTCATCGTGCACCTTTCATCAACAATATCCCAGACACGTGAGTCAGAGTGCACATTTCATCAACAATATCCAAGACACGTGAGTCAGTGTGCAACTTTCATCAACAATTTCCAGCCTCGTGTCTCATTGTGTACCTTTCATCAACAATATCCCAGTCACATGTGTCACCGAGCAACTTTCATCAACAATTCCCAACCACATGTGTCAGCGTGCACCGTTCATCAACAATATGGCAGGCACGTGAGTCAGCGTGCACCTTTCATTGACGATTTCCAGCCACGTGAGACAGCGTGCACCTTTCATCAACAATATCCCAGCCAGGTGAGTCAGCGTGCACCATTCATCGACAATATCCAAGCCAGGTAAGACAGCGTGCACATTTCATCAACGATAACCCAGCCATGTGACTCATTGTGCACCTTTCATCAACAATTTCCTGTCTCGTGCCTCATTGTCCACCTTTCATCAACAAATTCCTAGCCACGTGAGTCAGCATGCACCTTTCATCAACAATATGGCAGCCACGTGAGTCAGTGTGCATCTTCCATTAACAATATCCGAGCCACGTGAGTCACCGTGAACTTTTCATCAACAAAATCCCAGCCATGTGAGTCAGCGTGCACCTTTCATCAACAATATCCCAGCCACGTGACTCATCGTGCACCTTTCATCAACAATATCCCAGCCACGTGAGTCAGAGTGCAGCTTTCATCAACAATTTCCAGCCACGTCACTCATTGTGCACCTTACGTCAACAATTCCCAGCCACATTACTCATTGTGCACGTTTCATCAATAATATCCCAGTCACATGTGTCACCGTGCAACTTTCATCAACAATTCCCAACCACATGTGTCAGCGAGCACCGTTCATCAACAATATGGCAGGCACCTGAGTCAGCCTGCACCTTTCATCGACGATTTCCAGCCACGTGAGACAGCGTGCACCTTTCATCAACAATATCCCAGCCACATGGGTCAGCGTGTAGCTTTCATCAACAATATCCAGTCAGTTGACTCATAGTACACGTGGCATCAACAATTCCCAGCCACGTGGGTCAGCGTGCAACTTTCATCAACAATTCCCAGACACGTGAGTCAGCGTGTAGCTTTCATCAACAATATCCAGCCAGGTGACTCATAGTACACGTGGCATCAACAATTCCCAGCCACGTGGGTCAGCATGCAACTTTCATCAACAATTCCCAGCCCTGTGAGTCAGCGTGTAGCTTTAATCAACAATAACCCAGCCATGTGACTCATTGTGCAGCTTTCATCAACAGTTTCCAGCCACATGTGTCAGTGTGCACCTTTCATCATCAAAATCCCAGCTACGTGAGTCAGCGTGCACCTTTCATCAACAATATCCCTGCCACGTGAGTCAGCGTGCACCTTTCATCAACTATAACCCAGACACGTGAGTCAGCGTGCACCTTTCATCAACAATATCCCTGCCACGTGAGTCAGCGTGCACCTTTCATCAACTATAACCCAGACACGTGACTCATCGTGCACCTTTCATCAACAATATCCCAACCACGAGAGTCAGCGCGCACCTTTCATCAACGATTTCCAGCCAGGTGCGTCAGAGTGCACCTTTCATCAACAATATCCCAGCCAGGTGAGTCAGAGTGCACCTTTCATCAACAAGTTCCAGCCACGTGACTCATTGTGCACCTTACATCAACAATTCCCAGCCACATTACTCATTCTGCACGTTTCATCAATAATATCCCAGTCACATGTGTCACCGTGCAACTTTCATCAACAATTCCCAACCACATGTGTCAGCGTGCACCGTTCATCAACAATATGGCAGGCACGTGAGTCAGAGTGCAACTTTCATTAACAATATCCGAGCCACGTGAGTCAGAGTGCACCTTTCATCAACAATATGGCAGCCACGTGAGTCAGTGTGCATCTTCCATTAACAATATCCGAGCCACGTGAGTCACCATGAACTTTTCATCAACAAAATCCCAGCCATGTGAGTCAGCGTGCACCTTTCATCAACAATATCCCAGCCACGTGACTCATCGTGCACCTTTCATCAACAATATCCCAGCCAGGTGAGTCAGAGTGCACCTTTCATCAACAAGTTCCAGCCACGTGACTCATTGTGCACCTTACATCAACAATTCCCAGCCACATTACTCATTGTGCACGTTTCATCAATAATATCCCAGTCACATGTGTCACCGTGCAACTTTCATCAACAATTCCCAACCACATGTGTCAGCGTGCACCGTTCATCAACAATATGGCAGGCACGTGAGTCAGAGTGCAACTTTCATTAACAATATCCGAGCCACGTGAGTCAGAGTGCACCTTTCATCAACAATATGGCAGCCACGTGAGTCAGTGTGCATCTTCCATTAACAATATCCGAGCCACGTGAGTCACCGTGAACTTTTCATCAACAAAATCCCAGCCATGTGAGTCAGCGTGCACCTTTCATCAACAATATCCCAGCAATGTGACTCATCGTGCACCTTTCATCAACAATATCACAGCCACGTGAGTCAGAGTGCACCTTTCATCAACAATTTCCAGCCACGTGACTCATTGTGCACCTTACATCAACAATTCCCAGCCACATTACTCATTGTGCACGTTTCATCAATAATATCCCAGTCACATGTGTCACCGTGCAACTTTCTTCAACAATTCCCAACCACATGTGTCAGCGAGCACCGTTCATCAACAATATGGCAGGCACCTGAGTCAGCCTGCACCTTTCATCGACGATTTGCAGTCACGTGAGACAGCGTGCACCTTTCATCAACAATATCCCAGCCACGTGGGTCAGCGTGCAACTTTCATCAACAATTCCCAGCCACGTGAGTCAGCGTGTAGCTTTCATCAACAATAACCCAGCCTAATGACTCATTGTGCAGCTTTCATCAACAGTTTCCAGCCACGTCAGTCAGTGTGCACCTTTCATCAACAATATCCAGTCAGTTGACTCATAGTACACGTGGCATCAACAATTCCCAGTCACGTGGGTCAGCGTGCAACTTTCATCAACAATTCCCAGCCACGTGAGTCAGCGTGTAGCTTTCATCAACAATATCCAGCCAGGTGACTCATAGTACACGTGGCATCAACAATTCCCAGCCACGTGAGTCACCGTGAACTTTTCATCAACAAAATCCCAGCCACGTGAGTCAGCGTGCACCTTTCATCAACTGTATCCCAGCCACGTGACTCATCGTGCACCTTTCATCAACAATCTCCCAGCCACATGAGTCAGTGTGCATCTTCCATCAACAATATCCCAGACACGTGAGTCAGAGTGCACATTTCATCAACAATATCCAAGACACGTGAGTCAGTGTGCAACTTTCATCAACAATTTCCAGCCTCGTGTCTCATTGTGTACCTTTCATCAACAATATCCCAGTCACATGTGTCACCGAGCAACTTTCATCAACAATTCCCAACCACATGTGTCAGCGTGCACCGTTCATCAACAATATGGCAGGCACGTGAGTCAGCGTGCACCTTTCATTGACGATTTCCAGCCACGTGAGACAGCGTGCACCTTTCATCAACAATATCCCAGCCAGGTGAGTCAGCGTGCACCATTCATCGACAATATCCAAGCCAGGTAAGACAGCGTGCACATTTCATCAACAATAACCCAGCCATGTGACTCAATGTGCACCTTTCATCAACAATTTCCTGTCTCGTGCCTCATTGTCCACCTTTCATCAACAAATTCCTAGCCACGTGAGTCAGCATGCACCTTTCATCAACAATATGGCAGCCACGTGAGTCAGTGTGCATCTTCCATTAACAATATCCGAGCCACGTGAGTCACCGTGAACTTTTCATCAACAAAATCCCAGCCATGTGAGTCAGCGTGCACCTTTCATCAACAATATCCCAGCCACGTGACTCATCGTGCACCTTTCATCAACAATATCCCAGCCAGGTGAGTCAGAGTGCATCTTTCATCAACAAGTTCCAGCCACGTGACTCATTGTGCACCTTACATCAACAATTCCCAGCCACATTACTCATTGTGCACGTTTCATCAATAATATCCCAGTCACATGTGTCACCGTGCAACTTTCATCAACAATTCCCAACCACATGTGTCAGCGAGCACCGTTCATCAACAATATGGCAGGCACCTGAGTCAGCCTGCACCTTTCATCGACGATTTGCAGTCACGTGAGACAGCGTGCACCTTTCATCAACAATATCCCAGCCACGTGGGTCAGCGTGCAACTTTCATCAACAATTCCCAGCCACGTGAGTCAGCGTGTAGCTTTCATCAACAATAACCCAGCCTAATGACTCATTGTGCAGCTTTCATCAACAGTTTCCAGCCACGTCAGTCAGTGTGCACCTTTCATCAACAATATCCAGTCAGTTGACTCATAGTACACGTGGCATCAACAATTCCCAGTCACGTGGGTCAGCGTGCAACTTTCATCAACAATTCCCAGCCACGTGAGTCAGCGTGTAGCTTTCATCAACAATATCCAGCCAGGTGACTCATAGTACACGTGGCATCAACAATTCCCAGCCACGTGAGTCACCGTGAACTTTTCATCAACAAAATCCCAGCCACGTGAGTCAGCGTGCACCTTTCATCAACTGTATCCCAGCCACGTGACTCATTGTGCACCTTTCATCAACAATCTCCCAGCCACATGAGTCAGTGTGCATCTTCCATCAACAATATCCCAGACACGTGAGTCAGAGTGCACATTTCATCAACAATATCCAAGACACGTGAGTCAGTGTGCAACTTTCATCAACAATTTCCAGCCTCGTGTCTCATTGTGTACCTTTCATCAACAATATCCCAGTCACATGTGTCACCGAGCAACTTTCATCAACAATTCCCAACCACATGTGTCAGCGTGCACCGTTCATCAACAATATGGCAGGCACGTGAGTCAGCGTGCACCTTTCATTGACGATTTCCAGCCACGTGAGACAGCGTGCACCTTTCATCAACAATATCCCAGCCAGGTGAGTCAGCGTGCACCATTCATCGACAATATCCAAGCCAGGTAAGACAGCGTGCACATTTCATCAAAGATAACCCAGCCATGTGACTCATTGTGCACCTTTCATCAACAATTTCCTGTCTCGTGCCTCATTGTCCACCTTTCATCAACAAATTCCTAGCCACGTGAGTCAGCATGCACCTTTCATCAACAATATGGCAGCCACGTGAGTCAGTGTGCATCTTCCATTAACAATATCCGAGCCACGTGAGTCACCGTGAACTTTTCATCAACAAAATCCCAGCCATGTGAGTCAGCGTGCACCTTTCATCAACAATATCCCAGCCACGTGACTCATCGTGCACCTTTCATCAACAATATCCCAGCCACGTGAGTCAGAGTGCAGCTTTCATCAACAATTTCCAGCCACGTCACTCATTGTGCACCTTACGTCAACAATTCCCAGCCACATTACTCATTGTGCACGTTTCATCAATAATATCCCAGTCACATGTGTCACCGTGCAACTTTCATCAACAATTCCCAACCACATGTGTCAGCGAGCACCATTCATCAACAATATGGCAGGCACCTGAGTCAGCCTGCACCTTTCATCGACGATTTCCAGCCACGTGAGACAGCGTGCACCTTTCATCAACAATATCCCAGCCACATGGGTCAGCGTGTAGCTTTCATCAACAATATCCAGTCAGTTGACTCATAGTACACGTGGCATCAACAATTCCCAGCCACGTGGGTCAGCGTGCAACTTTCATCAACAATTCCCAGACACGTGAGTCAGCGTGTAGCTTTCATCAACAATATCCAGCCAGGTGACTCATAGTACACGTGGCATCAACAATTCCCAGCCACGTGGGTCAGCATGCAACTTTCATCAACAATTCCCAGCCCTGTGAGTCAGCGTGTAGCTTTAATCAACAATAACCCAGCCATGTGACTCATTGTGCAGCTTTCATCAACAGTTTCCAGCCACATGTGTCAGTGTGCACCTTTCATCATCAAAATCCCAGCTACGTGAGTCAGCGTGCACCTTTCATCAACAATATCCCTGCCACGTGAGTCAGCGTGCACCTTTCATCAACTATAACCCAGACACGTGAGTCAGCGTGCACCTTTCATCAACAATATCCCTGCCACGTGAGTCAGCGTGCACCTTTCATCAACTATAACCCAGACACGTGACTCATCGTGCACCTTTCATCAACAATATCCCAACCACGAGAGTCAGCGCGCACCTTTCATCAACGATTTCCAGCCAGGTGCGTCAGAGTGCACCTTTCATCAACAATATCCCAGCCAGGTGAGTCAGAGTGCACCTTTCATCAACAAGTTCCAGCCACGTGACTCATTGTGCACCTTACATCAACAATTCCCAGCCACATTACTCATTCTGCACGTTTCATCAATAATATCCCAGTCACATGTGTCACCGTGCAACTTTCATCAACAATTCCCAACCACATGTGTCAGCGTGCACCGTTCATCAACAATATGGCAGGCACGTGAGTCAGAGTGCAACTTTCATTAACAATATCCGAGCCACGTGAGTCAGAGTGCACCTTTCATCAACAATATGGCAGCCACGTGAGTCAGTGTGCATCTTCCATTAACAATATCCGAGCCACGTGAGTCACCATGAACTTTTCATCAACAAAATCCCAGCCATGTGAGTCAGCGTGCACCTTTCATCAACAATATCCCAGCCACGTGACTCATCGTGCACCTTTCATCAACAATATCCCAGCCAGGTGAGTCAGAGTGCACCTTTCATCAACAAGTTCCAGCCACGTGACTCATTGTGCACCTTACATCAACAATTCCCAGCCACATTACTCATTGTGCACGTTTCATCAATAATATCCCAGTCACATGTGTCACCGTGCAACTTTCATCAACAATTCCCAACCACATGTGTCAGCGTGCACCGTTCATCAGCAATATGGCAGGCACGTGAGTCAGAGTGCAACTTTCATTAACAATATCCGAGCCACGTGAGTCAGAGTGCACCTTTCATCAACAATATGGCAGCCACGTGAGTCAGTATGCATCTTCCATTAACAATATCTGAGCCACGTGAGTCACCGTGAACTTTTCATCAACAAAATCCCAGCCATGTGAGTCAGCGTGCACCTTTCATCAACCATATCCCAGCCACGTGACTCATCGTGCACCTTTCATCAACAATATCCCAGCCAGGTGAGTCAGAGTGCACCTTTCATCAACAAGTTCCAGCCACGTGACTCATTGTGCACCTTACATCAACAATTCCCAGCCACATTACTCATTGTGCACGTTTCATCAATAATATCCCAGTCACATGTGTCACCGTGCAACTTTCATCAACAATTCCCAACCACATGTGTCAGCGTGCACCGTTCATCAACAATATGGCAGGCACGTGAGTCAGAGTGCAACTTTCATTAACAATATCCGAGCCACGTGAGTCAGAGTGCACCTTTCATCAACAATATGGCAGCCACGTGAGTCAGTGTGCATCTTCCATTAACAATATCCGAGCCACGTGAGTCACCGTGAACTTTTCATCAACAAAATCCCAGCCATGTGAGTCAGCGTGCACCTTTCATCAACAATATCCCAGCAATGTGACTCATCGTGCACCTTTCATCAACAATATCACAGCCACGTGAGTCAGAGTGCACCTTTCATCAACAATTTCCAGCCACGTGACTCATTGTGCACCTTACATCAACAATTCCCAGCCACATTACTCATTGTGCACGTTTCATCAATAATATCCCAGTCACATGTGTCACCGTGCAACTTTCTTCAACAATTCCCAACCACATGTGTCAGCGAGCACCGTTCATCAACAATATGGCAGGCACCTGAGTCAGCCTGCACCTTTCATCGACGATTTGCAGTCACGTGAGACAGCGTGCACCTTTCATCAACAATATCCCAGCCACGTGGGTCAGCGTGCAACTTTCATCAACAATTCCCAGCCACGTGAGTCAGCGTGTAGCTTTCATCAACAATAACGCAGCCTAATGACTCATTGTGCAGCTTTCATCAACAGTTTCCAGCCACGTCAGTCAGTGTGCACCTTTCATCAACAATATCCAGTCAGTTGACTCATAGTACACGTGGCATCAACAATTCCCAGTCACGTGGGTCAGCGTGCAACTTTCATCAACAATTCCCAGCCACGTGAGTCAGCGTGTAGCTTTCATCAACAATATCCAGCCAGGTGACTCATAGTACACGTGGCATCAACAATTCCCAGCCACGTGAGTCACCGTGAACTTTTCATCAACAAAATCCCAGCCACGTGAGTCAGCGTGCAACTTTCATCAACTGTATCCCAGCCACGTGACTCATCGTGCACCTTTCATCAACAATCTCCCAGCCACATGAGTCAGTGTGCATCTTCCATCAACAATATCCCAGACACGTGAGTCAGAGTGCACATTTCATCAACAATATCCAAGACACGTGAGTCAGTGTGCAACTTTCATCAACAATTTCCAGCCTCGTGTCTCATTGTGTACCTTTCATCAACAATATCCCAGTCACATGTGTCACCGAGCAACTTTCATCAACAATTCCCAACCACATGTGTCAGCGTGCACCGTTCATCAACAATATGGCAGGCACGTGAGTCAGCGTGCACCTTTCATTGACGATTTCCAGCCACGTGAGACAGCGTGCACCTTTCATCAACAATATCCCAGCCAGGTGAGTCAGCGTGCACCATTCATCGACAATATCCAAGCCAGGTAAGACAGCGTGCACATTTCATCAACAATAACCCAGCCATGTGACTCAATGTGCACCTTTCATCAACAATTTCCTGTCTCGTGCCTCATTGTCCACCTTTCATCAACAAATTCCTAGCCACGTGAGTCAGCATGCACCTTTCATCAACAATATGGCAGCCACGTGAGTCAGTGTGCATCTTCCATTAACAATATCCGAGCCACGTGAGTCACCGTGAACTTTTCATCAACAAAATCCCAGCCATGTGAGTCAGCGTGCACCTTTCATCAACAATATCCCAGCCACGTGACTCATCGTGCACCTTTCATCAACAATATCCCAGCCACGTGAGTCAGAGTGCAGCTTTCATCAACAATTTCCAGCTACGTGACTCATTGTGCACCTTACGTCAACAATTCCCAGCCACATTACTCATTGTGCACGTTTCATCAATAATATCCCAGTCACATGTGTCACTGTGCAACTTTCATCAACAATTCCCAACCACATGTGTCAGCGTGCACCGTTCATCAACAATATGGCAGGCACGTGAGTCAGCGTGCACCTTTCATTGACGATTTCCAGCCACGTGAGACAGCGTGCACCTTTCATCAACAATATCCCAGCCAGGTGAGTCAGCGTGCACCATTCATCGACAATATCCAAGCCAGGTAAGACAGCGTGCACATTTCATCAACAATAACCCAGCCATGTGACTCAATGTGCACCTTTCATCAACAATTTCCTGTCTCGTGCCTCATTGTCCACCTTTCATCAACAAATTCCTAGCCACGTGAGTCAGCATGCACCTTTCATCAACAATATGGCAGCCACGTGAGTCAGTGTGCATCTTCCATTAACAATATCCGAGCCACGTGAGTCACCGTGAACTTTTCATCAACAAAATCCCAGCCATGTGAGTCAGCGTGCACCTTTCATCAACAATATCCCAGCCACGTGACTCATCGTGCACCTTTCATCAACAATATCCCAGCCACGTGAGTCAGAGTGCAGCTTTCATCAACAATTTCCAGCTACGTGACTCATTGTGCACCTTACGTCAACAATTCCCAGCCACATTACTCATTGTGCACGTTTCATCAATAATATCCCAGTCACATGTGTCACTGTGCAACTTTCATCAACAATTCCCAACCACATGTGTCAGCGAGCACCGTTCATCAACAATATGGCAGGCACCTGAGTCAGCCTGCACCTTTCATCGACGATTTCCAGCCACGTGAGACAGCGTGCACCTTTCATCAACAATATCCCAGCCACATGGGTCAGCGTGTAGCTTTCATCAACAATATCCAGTCAGTTGACTCATAGTACACGTGGAATCAACAATTCCCAGCCACGTGGGTCAGCGTGCAACTTTCATCAACAATTCCCAGCCACGTGAGTCAGCGTGTAGCTTTCATCAACAATATGGCAGGCACGTGAGTCAGAGTGCAACTTTCATTAACAATATCCGAGCCACGTGAGTCAGAGTGCACCTTTCATCAACAATATGGCAGCCACGTGAGTCAGTGTGCATCTTCCATTAACAATATCCGAGCCATGTGAGTCACCGTGAACTTTTCATCAACAAAATCCCAGCCATGTGAGTCAGCATGCACCTTTCATCAACAATATCCCAGCAATGTGACTCATCGTGCACCTTTCATCAACAATATCCCAGCCACGTGAGTCAGAGTGCACCTTTCATCAACAATTTCCAGCCACGTGACTCATTGTGCACCTTACATCAACAATTCCCAGCCACATTACTCATTCTGCACGTTTCATCAATAATATCCCAGTCACATGTGTCACCGTGCAACTTTCATCAACAATTCCCAACCACATGTGTCAGCGAGCACCGTTCATCAACAATATGGCAGGCACCTGAGTCAGCCTGCACCTTTCATCGACGATTTGCAGTCACGTGAGACAGCGTGCACCTTTCATCAACAATATCCCAGCCACGTGGGTCAGCGTGCAACTTTCATCAACAATTCCCAGCCACGTGAGTCAGCGTGTAGCTTTCATCAACAATAACCCAGCCTAATGACTCATTGTGCAGCTTTCATCAACAGTTTCCAGCCACGTCAGTCAGTGTGCACCTTTCATCAACAATATCCAGTCAGTTGACTCATAGAACACGTGGCATCAACAATTCCCAGTCACGTGGGTCAGCGTGCAACTTTCATCAACAATTCCCAGCCACGTGAGTCAGCGTGTAGCTTTCATCAACAATATCCAGCCAGGTGACTCATAGTACACGTGGCATCAACAATTCCCAGCCACGTGAGTCACCGTGAACTTTTCATCAACAAAATCCCAGCCACGTGAGTCAGCGTGCACCTTTCATCAACTGTATCCCAGCCACGTGACTCATCGTGCACCTTTCATCAACAATCTCCCAGCCACATGAGTCAGTGTGCATCTTCCATCAACAATATCCCAGACACGTGAGTCAGAGTGCACATTTCATCAACAATATCCAAGACACGTGAGTCAGTGTGCAACTTTCATCAACAATTTCCAGCCTCGTGTCTCATTGTGTACCTTTCATCAACAATATCCCAGTCACATGTGTCACCGAGCAACTTTCATCAACAATTCCCAACCACATGTGTCAGCGTGCACCGTT
Source organism: Hemitrygon akajei (assembly GCF_048418815.1). Taxonomy (NCBI): domain Eukaryota; kingdom Metazoa; phylum Chordata; class Chondrichthyes; order Myliobatiformes; family Dasyatidae; genus Hemitrygon; species Hemitrygon akajei. Next base: position 112,654,114 of record NC_133127.1, read on the forward strand.
CATCAACAATATGGCAGGCACGTGAGTCAGCGTGCACCTTTCATTGACGATTTCCAGCCACGTGAGACAGCGTGCACCTTTCATCAACAATATCCCAGCCAGGTGAGTCAGCGTGCACCATTCATCGACAATATCCAAGCCAGGTAAGACAGCGTGCACATTTCATCAACAATAACCCAGCCATGTGACTCAATGTGCACCTTTCATCAACAATTTCCTGTCTCGTGCCTCATTGTCCACCTTTCATCAACAAATTCCTAGCCACGTGAGTCAGCATGCACCTTTCATCAACAATATGGCAGCCACGTGAGTCAGTGTGCATCTTCCATTAACAATATCCGAGCCACGTGAGTCACCGTGAACTTTTCATCAACAAAATCCCAGCCATGTGAGTCAGCGTGCACCTTTCATCAACAATATCCCAGCCACGTGACTCATCGTGCACCTTTCATCAACAATATCCCAGCCACGTGAGTCAGAGTGCAGCTTTCATCAACAATTTCCAGCTACGTGACTCATTGTGCACCTTACGTCAACAATTCCCAGCCACATTACTCATTGTGCACGTTTCATCAATAATATCCCAGTCACATGTGTCACCGTGCAACTTTCATCAACAATTCCCAACCACATGTGTCAGCGAGCACCGTTCATCAACAATATGGCAGGCACCTGAGTCAGCCTGCACCTTTCATCGACGATTTCCAGCCACGTGAGACAGCGTGCACCTTTCATCAACAATATCCCAGCCACATGGGTCAGCGTGTAGCTTTCATCAACAATATCCAGTCAGTTGACTCATAGTACACGTGGAATCAACAATTCCCAGCCACGTGGGTCAGCGTGCAACTTTCATCAACAATTCCCAGCCACGTGAGTCAGCGTGTAGCTTTCATCAACAATATCCAGCCAGGTGACTCATAGTACACGTGGCATCAACAATTCCCAGCCACGTGGGTCAGCATGCAACTTTCATCAACAATATCCCTGCCACGTGAGTCAGCGTGCACCTTTCATCAACTATAACCCAGACACGTGACTCATCGTGCACCTTTCATCAACAATATCCCAACCACGAGAGTCAGCGCGCACCTTTCATCAATGATTTCCAGCCAGGTGCGTCAGAGTGCACCTTTCATCAACAATATCCCAGCCACGTGACTCATCGTGCACCTTTCATCAACAATATCCCAGCCAGGTGAGTCAGAGTGCACCTTTCATCAACAAGTTCCAGCCACGTGACTCATTGTGCACCTTACATCAACAATTCCCAGCCACATTACTCATTGTGCACATTTCATCAATAATATCCCAGTCACATGTGTCACCGTGCAACTTTCATCAACAATTCCCAACCACATGTGTCAGCGTGCACCGTTCATCAACAATATGGCAGGCACGTGAGTCAGAGTGCAACTTTCATTAACAATATCCGAGCCACGTGAGTCAGAGTGCACCTTTCATCAACAATATGGCAGCCACGTGAGTCAGTGTGCATCTTCCATTAACAATATCCGAGCCACGTGAGTCACCATGAACTTTTCATCAACAAAATCCCAGCCATGTGAGTCAGCGTGCACCTTTCATCAACAATATCCCAGCCACGTGACTCATCGTGCACCTTTCATCAACAATATCCCAGCCAGGTGAGTCAGAGTGCACCTTTCATCAACAAGTTCCAGCCACGTGACTCATTGTGCACCTTACATCAACAATTCCCAGCCACATTACTCATTGTGCACGTTTCATCAATAATATCCCAGTCACATGTGTCACCGTGCAACTTTCATCAACAATTCCCAACCACATGTGTCAGCGTGCACCGTTCATCAGCAATATGGCAGGCACGTGAGTCAGAGTGCAACTTTCATTAACAATATCCGAGCCACGTGAGTCAGAGTGCACCTTTCATCAACAATATGGCAGCCACGTGAGTCAGTGTGCATCTTCCATTAACAATATCCGAGCCACGTGAGTCACCGTGAACTTTTCATCAACAAAATCCCAGCCATGTGAGTCAGCGTGCACCTTTCATCAACAATATCCCAGCCACGTGACTCATCGTGCACCTTTCATCAACAATATCCCAGCCAGGTGAGTCAGAGTGCACCTTTCATCAACAAGTTCCAGCCACGTGACTCATTGTGCACCTTACATCAACAATTCCCAGCCACATTACTCATTGTGCACGTTTCATCAATAATATCCCAGTCACATGTGTCACCGTGCAACTTTCATCAACAATTCCCAACCACATGTGTCAGCGTGCACCGTTCATCAACAATATGGCAGGCACGTGAGTCAGAGTGCAACTTTCATTAACAATATCCGAGCCACGTGAGTCAGAGTGCACCTTTCATCAACAATATGGCAGCCACGTGAGTCAGTGTGCATCTTCCATTAACAATATCCGAGCCATGTGAGTCACCGTGAACTTTTCATCAACAAAATCCCAGCCATGTGAGTCAGCATGCACCTTTCATCAACAATATCCCAGCAATGTGACTCATCGTGCACCTTTCATCAACAATATCCCAGCCACGTGAGTCAGAGTGCACCTTTCATCAACAATTTCTAGCCACGTGACTCATTGTGCACCTTACATCAACAATTCCCAGCCACATTACTCATTCTGCACGTTTCATCAATAATATCCCAGTCACATGTGTCACCGTGCAACTTTCATCAACAATTCCCAACCACATGTGTCAGCGAGCACCGTTCATCAACAATATGGCAGGCACCTGAGTCAGCCTGCACCTTTCATCGACGATTTGCAGTCACGTGAGACAGCGTGCACCTTTCATCAACAATATCCCAGCCACGTGGGTCAGCGTGCAACTTTCATCAACAATTCCCAGCCACGTGAGTCAACGTGTAGCTTTCATCAACAATAACCCAGCCTAATGACTCATTGTGCAGCTTTCATCAACAGTTTCCAGCCACGTCAGTCAGTGTGCACCTTTCATCAACAATATCCAGTCAGTTGACTCATAGTACACGTGGCATCAACAATTCCCAGTCACGTGGGTCAGCGTGCAACTTTCATCAACAATTCCCAGCCACGTGAGTCAGCGTGTAGCTTTCATCAACAATATCCAGCCAGGTGACTCATAGTACACGTGGCATCAACAATTCCCAGCCACGTGAGTCACCGTGAACTTTTCATCAACAAAATCCCAGCCACGTGAGTCAGCGTGCACCTTTCATCAACTGTATCCCAGCCACGTGACTCATCGTGCACCTTTCATCAACAATCTCCCAGCCACATGAGTCAGTGTGCATCTTCCATCAACAATATCCCAGACACGTGAGTCAGAGTGCACATTTCATCAACAATATCCAAGACACGTGAGTCAGTGTGCAACTTTCATCAACAATTTCCAGCCTCGTGTCTCATTGTGTACCTTTCATCAACAATATCCCAGTCACATGTGTCACCGAGCAACTTTCATCAACAATTCCCAACCACATGTGTCAGCGTGCACCGTTCATCAACAATATGGCAGGCACGTGAGTCAGCGTGCACCTTTCATTGACGATTTCCAGCCACGTGAGACAGCGTGCACCTTTCATCAACAATATCCCAGCCAGGTGAGTCAGCGTGCACCATTCATCGACAATATCCAAGCCAGGTAAGACAGCGTGCACATTTCATCAACAATAACCCAGCCATGTGACTCAATGTGCACCTTTCATCAACAATTTCCTGTCTCGTGCCTCATTGTCCACCTTTCATCAACAAATTCCTAGCCACGTGAGTCAGCATGCACCTTTCATCAACAATATCCCAGCCACATGGGTCAGCGTGTAGCTTTCATCAACAATATCCAGTCAGTTGACTCATAGTACACGTGGAATCAACAATTCCCAGCCACGTGGGTCAGCGTGCAACTTTCATCAACAATTCCCAGCCACGTGAGTCAGCGTGTAGCTTTCATCAACAATATCCAGCCAGGTGACTCATAGTACACGTGGCATCAACAATTCCCAGCCACGTGGGTCAGCATGCAACTTTCATCAACAATATCCCTGCCACGTGAGTCAGCGTGCACCTTTCATCAACTATAACCCAGACACGTGACTCATCGTGCACCTTTCATCAACAATATCCCAACCACGAGAGTCAGCGCGCACCTTTCATCAATGATTTCCAGCCAGGTGCGTCAGAGTGCACCTTTCATCAACAATATCCCAGCCACATGACTCATCGTGCACCTTTCATCAACAATATCCCAGCCAGGTGAGTCAGAGTGCACCTTTCATCAACAAGTTCCAGCCACGTGACTCATTGTGCACCTTACATCAACAATTCCCAGCCACATTACTCATTGTGCACATTTCATCAATAATATCCCAGTCACATGTGTCACCGTGCAACTTTCATCAACAATTCCCAACCACATGTGTCAGCGTGCACCGTTCATCAACAATATGGCAGGCACGTGAGTCAGAGTGCAACTTTCATTAACAATATCCGAGCCACGTGAGTCAGAGTGCACCTTTCATCAACAATATGGCAGCCACGTGAGTCAGTGTGCATCTTCCATTAACAATATCCGAGCCACGTGAGTCACCATGAACTTTTCATCAACAAAATCCCAGCCATGTGAGTCAGCGTGCACCTTTCATCAACAATATCCCAGCCACGTGACTCATCGTGCACCTTTCATCAACAATATCCCAGCCAGGTGAGTCAGAGTGCACCTTTCATCAACAAGTTCCAGCCACGTGACTCATTGTGCACCTTACATCAACAATTCCCAGCCACATTACTCATTGTGCACGTTTCATCAATAATATCCCAGTCACATGTGTCACCGTGCAACTTTCATCAACAATTCCCAACCACATGTGTCAGCGTGCACCGTTCATCAGCAATATGGCAGGCACGTGAGTCAGAGTGCAACTTTCATTAACAATATCCGAGCCACGTGAGTCAGAGTGCACCTTTCATCAACAATATGGCAGCCACGTGAGTCAGTGTGCATCTTCCATTAACAATATCCGAGCCACGTGAGTCACCGTGAACTTTTCATCAACAAAATCCCAGCCATGTGAGTCAGCGTGCACCTTTCATCAACAATATCCCAGCCACGTGACTCATCGTGCACCTTTCATCAACAATATCCCAGCCAGGTGAGTCAGAGTGCACCTTTCATCAACAAGTTCCAGCCACGTGACTCATTGTGCACCTTACATCAACAATTCCCAGCCACATTACTCATTGTGCACGTTTCATCAATAATATCCCAGTCACATGTGTCACCGTGCAACTTTCATCAACAATTCCCAACCACATGTGTCAGCGTGCACCGTTCATCAACAATATGGCAGGCACGTGAGTCAGAGTGCAACTTTCATTAACAATATCCGAGCCACGTGAGTCAGAGTGCACCTTTCATCAACAATATGGCAGCCACGTGAGTCAGTGTGCATCTTCCATTAACAATATCCGAGCCATGTGAGTCACCGTGAACTTTTCATCAACAAAATCCCAGCCATGTGAGTCAGCATGCACCTTTCATCAACAATATCCCAGCAATGTGACTCATCGTGCACCTTTCATCAACAATATCCCAGCCACGTGAGTCAGAGTGCACCTTTCATCAATAATTTCCAGCCACGTGACTCATTGTGCACCTTACATCAACAATTCCCAGCCACATTACTCATTGTGCACGTTTCATCAATAATATCCCAGTCACATGTGTCACCGTGCAACTTTCATCAACAATTCCCAACCACATGTGTCAGCGAGCACCGTTCATCAACAATATGGCAGGCACCTGAGTCAGCCTGCACCTTTCAGCGACGATTTGCAGTCACGTGAGACAGCGTGCACCTTTCATCAACAATATCCCAGCCACGTGGGTCAGCGTGCAACTTTCATCAACAATTCCCAGCCACGTGAGTCAGCGTGTAGCTTTCATCAACAATAACCCAGCCTAATGACTCATTGTGCAGCTTTCATCAACAGTTTCCAGCCACGTCAGTCAGTGTGCACCTTTCATCAACAATATCCAGTCAGTTGACTCATAGTACACGTGGCATCAACAATTCCCAGTCACGTGGGTCAGCGTGCAACTTTCATCAACAATTCCCAGCCACGTGAGTCAGCGTGTAGCTTTCATCAACAATATCCAGCCAGGTGACTCATAGTACACGTGGCATCAACAATTCCCAGCCACGTGAGTCACCGTGAACTTTTCATCAACAAAATCCCAGCCACGTGAGTCAGCGTGCACCTTTCATCAACTGTATCCCAGCCACGTGACTCATCGTGCACCTTTCATCAACAATCTCCCAGCCACATGAGTCAGTGTGCATCTTCCATCAACAATATCCCAGACACGTGAGTCAGAGTGCACATTTCATCAACAATATCCAAGACACGTGAGTCAGTGTGCAACTTTCATCAACAATTTCCAGCCTCGTGTCTCATTGTGTACCTTTCATCAACAATATCCCAGTCACATGTGTCACCGAGCAACTTTCATCAACAATTCCCAACCACATGTGTCAGCGTGCACCGTTCATCAACAATATGGCAGGCACGTGAGTCAGCGTGCACCTTTCATTGACGATTTCCAGCCACGTGAGACAGCGTGCACCTTTCATCAACAATATCCCAGCCAGGTGAGTCAGCGTGCACCATTCATCGACAATATCCAAGCCAGGTAAGACAGCGTGCACATTTCATCAACAATAACCCAGCCATGTGACACAATGTGCACCTTTCATCAACAATTTCCTGTCTCGTGCCTCATTGTCCACCTTTCATCAACAAATTCCTAGCCACGTGAGTCAGAGTGCACCTTTCATCAACAATATGGCAGCCACGTGAGTCAGTGTGCATCTTCCATTAACAATATCCGAGCCACGTGAGTCACCGTGAACTTTTCATCAACAAAATCCCAGCCATGTGAGTCAGCGTGCACCTTTCATCAACAATATCCCAGCCACGTGACTCATCGTGCACCTTTCATCAACAATATCCCAGCCAGGTGAGTCAGAGTGCACCTTTCATCAACAAGTTCCAGCCACGTGACTCATTGTGCACCTTACATCAACATTTCCCAGCCACATTACTCATTGTGCACGTTTCATCAATAATATCCCAGTCACATGTGTCACCGTGCAACTTTCATCAACAATTCCCAACCACATGTGTCAGCGTGCACCGTTCATCAACAATATGGCAGGCACGTGAGTCAGAGTGCAACTTTCATTAACAATATCCGAGCCACGTGAGTCAGAGTGCACCTTTCATCAACAATATGGCAGCCACGTGAGTCAGTGTGCATCTTCCATTAACAATATCCGAGCCATGTGAGTCACCGTGAACTTTTCATCAACAAAATCCCAGCCATGTGAGTCAGCATGCACCTTTCATCAACAATATCCCAGCAATGTGACTCATCGTGCACCTTTCATCAACAATATCCCAGCCACGTGAGTCAGAGTGCACCTTTCATCAACAATTTCCAGCCACGTGACTCATTGTGCACCTTACATCAACAATTCCCAGCCACATTACTCATTGTGCACGTTTCATCAATAATATCCCAGTCACATGTGTCACCGTGCAACTTTCATCAACAATTCCCAACCACATGTGTCAGCGAGCACCGTTCATCAACAATATGGCAGGCACCTGAGTCAGCCTGCACCTTTCATCGACGATTTGCAGTCACGTGAGACAGCGTGCACCTTTCATCAACAATATCCCAGCCACGTGGGTCAGCGTGCAACTTTCATCAACAATTCCCAGCCACGTGAGTCAGCGTGTAGCTTTCATCAACAATAACCCAGCCTAATGACTCATTGTGCAGCTTTCATCAACAGTTTCCAGCCACGTCAGTCAGTGTGCACCTTTCATCAACAATATCCAGTCAGTTGACTCATAGTACACGTGACATCAACAATTCCCAGTCACGTGGGTCAGCGTGCAACTTTCATCAACAATTCCCAGCCACGTGAGTCAGCGTGTAGCTTTCATCAACAATATCCAGCCAGGTGACTCATAGTACACGTGGCATCAACAATTCCCAGCCACGTGAGTCACCGTGAACTTTTCATCAACAAAATCCCAGCCACGTGAGTCAGCGTGCACCTTTCATCAACTGTATCCCAGCCACGTGACTCATCGTGCACCTTTCATCAACAATCTCCCAGCCACATGAGTCAGTGTGCATCTTCCATCAACAATATCCCAGACACGTGAGTCAGAGTGCACATTTCATCAACAATATCCAAGACACGTGAGTCAGTGTGCAACTTTCATCAACAGTTTCCAGCCTCGTGTCTCATTGTGTACCTTTCATCAACAATATCCCAGTCACATGTGTCACCGAGCAACTTTCATCAACAATTCCCAACCACATGTGTCAGCGTGCACCGTTCATCAACAATATGGCAGGCACGTGAGTCAGCGTGCACATTTCATTGACGATTTCCAGCCACGTGAGACAGTGTGCACCTTTCATCAACAATATCCCAGCCAGGTGAGTCAGCGTGCACCATTCATCGACAATATCCAAGCCATGTGACTCATTTTGCACCTTTCATCAACAATTTCCTGTCTCGTGCCTCATTGTCCACCTTTCATCAACAAATTCCTAGCCACGTGAGTCAGCATGCACCTTTCATCAACAATATGGCAGCCACGTGAGTCAGTGTGCATCTTCCATTAACAATATCCGAGCCACGTCAGTCACCGTGAACTTTTCATCAACAAAATCCCAGCCATGTGAGTCAGCGTGCACCTTTCATCAACAATATCCCAGCCACGTGACTCATCGTGCACCTTTCATCAACAATATCCCAGCCACGTGAGTCAGAGTGCAGCTTTCATCAACAATTTCCAGCCACGTGACTCATTGTGCACCTTACGTCAACAATTCCCAGCCACATTACTCATTGTGCACGTTTCATCAATAATATCCCAGTCACATGTGTCACCGTGCAACTTTCATCAACAATTCCCAACCACATGTGTCAGCGAGCACCGTTCATCAACAATATGGCAGGCACCTGAGTCAGCCTGCACCTTTCATCGACGATTTCCAGCCACGTGAGACAGCGTGCACCTTTCATCAACAATATCCCAGCCACATGGGTCAGCGTGTAGCTTTCATCAACAATATCCAGTCAGTTGACTCATAGTACACGTGGCATCAACAATTCCCAGCCACGTGGGTCAGCGTGCAACATTCATCAACAATTCCCAGCCACGTGAGTCAGCGTGTAGCTTTCATCAACAATATCCAGCCAGGTGACTCATAGTACACGTGGCATCAACAATTCCCAGCCACGTGGGTCAGCATGCAACTTTCATCAACAATTCCCAGCCACGTGAGTCAGCGTGTAGCTTTAATCAACAATAACCCAGCCATGTGACTCATTGTGCAGCTTTCATCAACAGTTTCTAGCCACATGTGTCAGTGTGCACCTTTCATCATCAAAATCCCAGCTACGTGAGTCAGCGTGCACCTTTCATCAACAATATCCCTGCCACGTGAGTCAGCGTGCCCCTTTCATCAACTATAACCCAGACACGTGACTCATCGTGCACATTTCATCAACAATATCCCAACCACGAGAGTCAGCGCGCACCTTTCATCAACGATTTCCAGCCAGGTGCGTCAGAGTGCACCTTTCATCAACAATATCCCAGCCACGTGACTCATCGTGCACCTTTCATCAACAATATCCCAGCCAGGTGAGTCAGAGTGCACCTTTCATCAACAAGTTCCAGCCACGTGACTCAATGTGCACCTTACATCAACACTTCCCAGCCACATTACTCATTGTGCACGTTTCATCAATAATATCCCAGTCACATGTGTCACCGTGCAACTTTCATCAACAATTCCCAACCACATGTGTCAGCGTGCACCGTTCATCAACAATATGGCAGGCACGTGAGTCAGAGTGCAACTTTCATTGACGATTTCCAGCCACGTGAGACAGCGTGCACCTTTCATCAACATTATCCCAGCCAGGTGAGTCAGAGTGCACCTTTCATCAACAATATGGCAGCCACGTGAGTCAGTGTGCATCTTCCATTAACAATATCCGAGCCACGTGAGTCACCGTGAACTTTTCATCAACAAAATCCCAGCCATGTGAGTCAGCGTGCACCTTTCATCAACAATATCCCAGCAATGTGACTCATCGTGCACCTTTCATCAACAATATCCCAGCCACGTGAGTCAGAGTGCACCTTTCATCAACAATTTCCAGCCATGTGACTCATTGTGCAGCTTTCATCAACAGTTTCCAGCCACATGTGTCAGTGTGCACCTTTCATCATCAAAATCCCAGCTACGTGAGTCAGCGTGCACCTTTCATCAACAATATCCCTGCCACGTGAGTCAGCGTGCACCTTTCATCAACTATAACCCAGACACGTGACTCATCGTGCACCTTTCATCAACAATATCCCAACCACGAGAGTCAGCGCGCACCTTTCATCAACGATTTCCAGCCAGGTGCGTCAGAGTGCACCTTTCATCAACAATATCCCAGCCACGTGACTCATCGTGCACCTTTCATCAACAATATCACAGCCAGGTGAGTCAGAGTGCACCTTTCATCAACAAGTTCCAGCCACGTGACTCATTGTGCACCTTACATCAACAATTCCCAGCCACATTACTCATTGTGCACGTTTCATCAATAATATCCCAGTCACATGTGTCACCGTGCAACTTTCATCAACAATTCCCAACCACATGTGTCAGCATGCACCGTTCATCAACAATATGGCAGGCACGTGAGTCAGAGTGCAACTTTCATTGACGATTTCCAGCCACGTGAGACAGCGTGCACCTTTCATCAACATTATCCCAGCCAGGTGAGTCAGAGTGCACCGTTCATCAACAATATGGCAGGCACCTGAGTCAGCCTGCACCTTTCATCGACGATTTCCAGTCACGTGAGACAGCGTGCACCTTTCATCAACAATATCCCAGCCACGTGGGTCAGCGTGCAACTTTCATCAACAATTCCCAGCCACGTGAGTCAGCGTGTATCTTTCATCAACAATAACCCAGCCTAATGACTCATTGTGCAGCTTTCATCAACAGTTTCCAGCCACGTCAGTCAGTGTGCACCTTTCATCAACAATATCCAGTCAGTTGACTCATAGTACATGTGGCATCAACAATTCCCAGTCACGTGGGTCAGCGTGCAACTTTCATCAACAATTCCCAGCCACGTGAGTCAGCGTGTAGCTTTCATCAACAATATCCAGCCAGGTGACTCATAGTACACGTGGCATCAACAATTCCCAGCCACGTGAGTCACCGTGAACTTTTCATCAACAAAATCCCAGCCACATGAGTCAGCGTGCACCTTTCATCAACTGTATCCCAGCCACGCGACTCATCGTGCACCTTTCATCAACAATCTCCCAGCCACATGAGTCAGTGTGCATCTTCCATCAACAATATCCCAGACACGTGAGTCAGAGTGCACATTTCATCAACAATATCCAAGACACGTGAGTCAGTGTGCAACTTTCATCAACAATTTCCAGCCTTGTGTCTCATTGTGTACCTTTCATCAACAACATCCCAGTCACATGTGTCACCGAGCAACTTTCATCAACAATTCCCAACCACATGTGTCAGCATGCACCGTTCATCAACAATATGGCAGGCACGTGTGTCAGCGTGCACCTTTCATCGACGATTTCCAGCCACGTGAGTCAGCGTGCACCTTTCATCAAAAATATCCCAGACACGTGAGTCAGTGTGCACCTTTCATCAACAATTTCCTGTCTCGTGCCTCATTGTGCACCTTTCATCAACAATATGGCAGGCACGTGAGTCAGCGTGCACCTTTCATCAACAATATCCAAGCCAGGTGAGACAGCGTGCACATTTCATCAACAATATCCGAGCCACGTGAGTCAGTGTGCACCTTTCATCAACAATTTCCTGTCTCGTGCCTCATTGTGCACCGTTCATCAACAATATGGCAGGCACGTGAGTCAGCGTGCACCTTTCATCGACGATTTCCAGCCACGTGAGTCAGCGTGCACCTTTCATCAACAATATCCCAGACACGTGAGTCAGCGTGCACCTTTCATCAACAATATCCAAGCCAGGTCAGACAGCGTGCACCTTTCATCAACAATATCCCAGACACGTGAGTCAGCGTGCCCCTTTCATCAACTATAACCCAGACACGTGACTCATCGTGCACATTTCATCAACAATTCCCAGCCACGTGAGTCAGCGTGTATCTTTCATCAACATTATCCCAGCCAGGTGAGTCAGAGTGCACCTTTCATCAACAATATGGCAGCCACGTGAGTCAGTGTGCATCTTCCATTAACAATATCCGAGCCACGTGAGTCACCGTGAACTTTTCATCAACAAAATCCCAGCCATGTGAGTCAGCGTGCACCTTTCATCAACAATATCCCAGCAATGTGACTCATCGTGCACCTTTCATCAACAATATCCCAGCCACGTGAGTCAGAGTGCACCTTTCATCAACAATTTCCAGCCATGTGACTCATTGTGCAGCTTTCATCAACAGTTTCCAGCCACATGTGTCAGTGTGCACCTTTCATCATCAAAATCCCAGCTACGTGAGTCAGCGTGCACCTTTCATCAACAATATCCCTGCCACGTGAGTCAGCGTGCACCTTTCATCAACTATAACCCAGACACGTGACTCATCGTGCACCTTTCATCAACAATATCCCAACCACGAGAGTCAGCGCGCACCTTTCATCAACGATTTCCAGCCAGGTGCGTCAGAGTGCACCTTTCATCAACAATATCCCAGCCACGTGACTCATCGTGCACCTTTCATCAACAATATCACAGCCAGGTGAGTCAGAGTGCACCTTTCATCAACAAGTTCCAGCCACGTGACTCATTGTGCACCTTACATCAACAATTCCCAGCCACATTACTCATTGTGCACGTTTCATCAATAATATCCCAGTCACATGTGTCACCGTGCAACTTTCATCAACAATTCCCAACCACATGTGTCAGCATGCACCGTTCATCAACAATATGGCAGGCACGTGAGTCAGAGTGCAACTTTCATTGACGATTTCCAGCCACGTGAGACAGCGTGCACCTTTCATCAACATTATCCCAGCCAGGTGAGTCAGAGTGCACCGTTCATCAACAATATGGCAGGCACCTGAGTCAGCCTGCACCTTTCATCGACGATTTCCAGTCACGTGAGACAGCGTGCACCTTTCATCAACAATATCCCAGCCACGTGGGTCAGCGTGCAACTTTCATCAACAATTCCCAGCCACGTGAGTCAGCGTGTATCTTTCATCAACAATAACCCAGCCTAATGACTCATTGTGCAGCTTTCATCAACAGTTTCCAGCCACGTCAGTCAGTGTGCACCTTTCATCAACAATATCCAGTCAGTTGACTCATAGTACATGTGGCATCAACAATTCCCAGTCACGTGGGTCAGCGTGCAACTTTCATCAACAATTCCCAGCCACGTGAGTCAGCGTGTAGCTTTCATCAACAATATCCAGCCAGGTGACTCATAGTACACGTGGCATCAACAATTCCCAGCCACGTGAGTCACCGTGAACTTTTCATCAACAAAATCCCAGCCACATGAGTCAGCGTGCACCTTTCATCAACTGTATCCCAGCCACGCGACTCATCGTGCACCTTTCATCAACAATCTCCCAGCCACATGAGTCAGTGTGCATCTTCCATCAACAATATCCCAGACACGTGAGTCAGAGTGCACATTTCATCAACAATATCCAAGACACGTGAGTCAGTGTGCAACTTTCATCAACAATTTCCAGCCTTGTGTCTCATTGTGTACCTTTCATCAACAACATCCCAGTCACATGTGTCACCGAGCAACTTTCATCAACAATTCCCAACCACATGTGTCAGCGTGCACCGTTCATCAACAATATGGCAGGCACGTGTGTCAGCGTGCACCTTTCATCGACGATTTCCAGCCACGTGAGTCAGCGTGCACCTTTCATCAAAAATATCCCAGACACGTGAGTCAGTGTGCACCTTTCATCAACAATTTCCTGTCTCGTGCCTCATTGTGCACCTTTCATCAACAATATGGCAGGCACGTGAGTCAGCGTGCACCTTTCATCAACAATATCCCTGCCACGTGAGTCAGTGTGCATCTTCCATTAACAATATCCGAGCCACGTGAGTCACCGTGAACTTTTCATCAACAAAATCCCAGCCATGTGAGTCAGCGTGCACCTTTCATCAACAATATCCCAGCAATGTGACTCATCGTGCACCTTTCATCAACAATATCCCAGCCACGTGAGTCAGAGTGCACCTTTCATCAACAATTTCCAGCCATGTGACTCATTGTGCAGCTTTCATCAACAGTTTCCAGCCACATGTGTCAGTGTGCACCTTTCATCATCAAAATCCCAGCTACGTGAGTCAGCGTGCACCTTTCATCAACAATATCCCTGCCACGTGAGTCAGCGTGCACCTTTCATCAACTATAACCCAGACACGTGACTCATCGTGCACCTTTCATCAACAATATCCCAACCACGAGAGTCAGCGCGCACCTTTCATCAACGATTTCCAGCCAGGTGCGTCAGAGTGCACCTTTCATCAACAATATCCCAGCCACGTGACTCATCGTGCACCTTTCATCAACAATATCACAGCCAGGTGAGTCAGAGTGCACCTTTCATCAACAAGTTCCAGCCACGTGACTCATTGTGCACCTTACATCAACAATTCCCAGCCACATTACTCATTGTGCACGTTTCATCAATAATATCCCAGTCACATGTGTCACCGTGCAACTTTCATCAACAATTCCCAACCACATGTGTCAGCATGCACCGTTCATCAACAATATGGCAGGCACGTGAGTCAGAGTGCAACTTTCATTGACGATTTCCAGCCACGTGAGACAGCGTGCACCTTTCATCAACATTATCCCAGCCAGGTGAGTCAGAGTGCACCGTTCATCAACAATATGGCAGGCACCTGAGTCAGCCTGCACCTTTCATCGACGATTTCCAGTCACGTGAGACAGCGTGCACCTTTCATCAACAATATCCCAGCCACGTGGGTCAGCGTGCAACTTTCATCAACAATTCCCAGCCACGTGAGTCAGCGTGTATCTTTCATCAACAATAACCCAGCCTAATGACTCATTGTGCAGCTTTCATCAACAGTTTCCAGCCACGTCAGTCAGTGTGCACCTTTCATCAACAATATCCAGTCAGTTGACTCATAGTACATGTGGCATCAACAATTCCCAGTCACGTGGGTCAGCGTGCAACTTTCATCAACAATTCCCAGCCACGTGAGTCAGCGTGTAGCTTTCATCAACAATATCCAGCCAGGTGACTCATAGTACACGTGGCATCAACAATTCCCAGCCACGTGAGTCACCGTGAACTTTTCATCAACAAAATCCCAGCCACATGAGTCAGCGTGCACCTTTCATCAACTGTATCCCAGCCACGCGACTCATCGTGCACCTTTCATCAACAATCTCCCAGCCACATGAGTCAGTGTGCATCTTCCATCAACAATATCCCAGACACGTGAGTCAGAGTGCACATTTCATCAACAATATCCAAGACACGTGAGTCAGTGTGCAACTTTCATCAACAATTTCCAGCCTTGTGTCTCATTGTGTACCTTTCATCAACAACATCCCAGTCACATGTGTCACCGAGCAACTTTCATCAACAATTCCCAACCACATGTGTCAGCATGCACCGTTCATCAACAATATGGCAGGCACGTGTGTCAGCGTGCACCTTTCATCGACGATTTCCAGCCACGTGAGTCAGCGTGCACCTTTCATCAAAAATATCCCAGACACGTGAGTCAGTGTGCACCTTTCATCAACAATTTCCTGTCTCGTGCCTCATTGTGCACCTTTCATCAACAATATGGCAGGCACGTGAGTCAGCGTGCACCTTTCATCAACAATATCCAAGCCAGGTGAGACAGCGTGCACATTTCATCAACAATATCCGAGCCACGTGAGTCAGTGTGCACCTTTCATCAACAATTTCCTGTCTCGTGCCTCATTGTGCACCGTTCATCAACAATATGGCAGGCACGTGAGTCAGCGTGCACCTTTCATCGACGATTTCCAGCCACGTGAGTCAGCGTGCACCTTTCATCAACAATATCCCAGACACGTGAGTCAGCGTGCACCTTTCATCAACAATATCCAAGCCAGGTCAGACAGCGTGCACCTTTCATCAACAATATCCCAGACACGTGAGTCAGCGTGCCCCTTTCATCAACTA
The DNA here is from genome assembly GCF_048418815.1 of Hemitrygon akajei. Taxonomy (NCBI): domain Eukaryota; kingdom Metazoa; phylum Chordata; class Chondrichthyes; order Myliobatiformes; family Dasyatidae; genus Hemitrygon; species Hemitrygon akajei. The sequence goes on from NC_133127.1 coordinate 112,670,402, forward strand.
TAACCCAGACACGTGACTCATCGTGCACATTTCATCAACAATTCCCAGCCACGTGAGTCAGCGTGTATCTTTCATCAACATTATCCCAGCCAGGTGAGTCAGAGTGCACCTTTCATCAACAATATGGCAGCCACGTGAGTCAGTGTGCATCTTCCATTAACAATATCCGAGCCACGTGAGTCACCGTGAACTTTTCATCAACAAAATCCCAGCCATGTGAGTCAGCGTGCACCTTTCATCAACAATATCCCAGCAATGTGACTCATCGTGCACCTTTCATCAACAATATCCCAGCCACGTGAGTCAGAGTGCACCTTTCATCAACAATTTCCAGCCATGTGACTCATTGTGCAGCTTTCATCAACAGTTTCCAGCCACATGTGTCAGTGTGCACCTTTCATCATCAAAATCCCAGCTACGTGAGTCAGCGTGCACCTTTCATCAACAATATCCCTGCCACGTGAGTCAGCGTGCACCTTTCATCAACTATAACCCAGACACGTGACTCATCGTGCACCTTTCATCAACAATATCCCAACCACGAGAGTCAGCGCGCACCTTTCATCAACGATTTCCAGCCAGGTGCGTCAGAGTGCACCTTTCATCAACAATATCCCAGCCACGTGACTCATCGTGCACCTTTCATCAACAATATCACAGCCAGGTGAGTCAGAGTGCACCTTTCATCAACAAGTTCCAGCCACGTGACTCATTGTGCACCTTACATCAACAATTCCCAGCCACATTACTCATTGTGCACGTTTCATCAATAATATCCCAGTCACATGTGTCACCGTGCAACTTTCATCAACAATTCCCAACCACATGTGTCAGCATGCACCGTTCATCAACAATATGGCAGGCACGTGAGTCAGAGTGCAACTTTCATTGACGATTTCCAGCCACGTGAGACAGCGTGCACCTTTCATCAACATTATCCCAGCCAGGTGAGTCAGAGTGCACCGTTCATCAACAATATGGCAGGCACCTGAGTCAGCCTGCACCTTTCATCGACGATTTCCAGTCACGTGAGACAGCGTGCACCTTTCATCAACAATATCCCAGCCACGTGGGTCAGCGTGCAACTTTCATCAACAATTCCCAGCCACGTGAGTCAGCGTGTATCTTTCATCAACAATAACCCAGCCTAATGACTCATTGTGCAGCTTTCATCAACAGTTTCCAGCCACGTCAGTCAGTGTGCACCTTTCATCAACAATATCCAGTCAGTTGACTCATAGTACATGTGGCATCAACAATTCCCAGTCACGTGGGTCAGCGTGCAACTTTCATCAACAATTCCCAGCCACGTGAGTCAGCGTGTAGCTTTCATCAACAATATCCAGCCAGGTGACTCATAGTACACGTGGCATCAACAATTCCCAGCCACGTGAGTCACCGTGAACTTTTCATCAACAAAATCCCAGCCACATGAGTCAGCGTGCACCTTTCATCAACTGTATCCCAGCCACGCGACTCATCGTGCACCTTTCATCAACAATCTCCCAGCCACATGAGTCAGTGTGCATCTTCCATCAACAATATCCCAGACACGTGAGTCAGAGTGCACATTTCATCAACAATATCCAAGACACGTGAGTCAGTGTGCAACTTTCATCAACAATTTCCAGCCTTGTGTCTCATTGTGTACCTTTCATCAACAACATCCCAGTCACATGTGTCACCGAGCAACTTTCATCAACAATTCCCAACCACATGTGTCAGCGTGCACCGTTCATCAACAATATGGCAGGCACGTGTGTCAGCGTGCACCTTTCATCGACGATTTCCAGCCACGTGAGTCAGCGTGCACCTTTCATCAAAAATATCCCAGACACGTGAGTCAGTGTGCACCTTTCATCAACAATTTCCTGTCTCGTGCCTCATTGTGCACCTTTCATCAACAATATGGCAGGCACGTGAGTCAGCGTGCACCTTTCATCAACAATATCCAAGCCAGGTGAGACAGCGTGCACATTTCATCAACAATATCCGAGCCACGTGAGTCAGTGTGCACCTTTCATCAACAATTTCCTGTCTCGTGCCTCATTGTGCACCGTTCATCAACAATATGGCAGGCACGTGAGTCAGCGTGCACCTTTCATCGACGATTTCCAGCCACGTGAGTCAGCGTGCACCTTTCATCAACAATATCCCAGACACGTGAGTCAGCGTGCACCTTTCATCAACAATATCCAAGCCAGGTCAGACAGCGTGCACCTTTCATCAACAATATCCCAGACACGTGAGTCAGCGTGCCCCTTTCATCAACTATAACCCAGACACGTGACTCATCGTGCACATTTCATCAACAATATCCCAACCACGAGAGTCAGCGCGCACCTTTCATCAACGATTTCCAGCCAGGTGCGTCAGAGTGCACCTTTCATCAACAATATCCCAGCCACGTGACTCATCGTGCACCTTTCATCAACAATATCCCAGCCAGGTGAGTCAGAGTGCACCTTTCATCAACAAGTTCCAGCCACGTGACTCAATGTGCACCTTACATCAACACTTCCCAGCCACATTACTCATTGTGCACGTTTCATCAATAATATCCCAGTCACATGTGTCACCGTGCAACTTTCATCAACAATTCCCAACCACATGTGTCAGCGTGCACCGTTCATCAACAATATGGCAGGCACGTGAGTCAGAGTGCAACTTTCATTGACGATTTCCAGCCACGTGAGACAGCGTGCACCTTTCATCAACATTGTCCCAGCCAGGTGAGTCAGAGTGCACCTTTCATCAACAATATGGCAGCCACGTGAGTCAGTGTGCATCTTCCATTAACAATATCCGAGCCACGTGAGTCACCGTGAACTTTTCATCAACAAAATCCCAGCCATGTGAGTCAGCGTGCACCTTTCATCAACAATATCCCAGCAATGTGACTCATCGTGCACCTTTCATCAACAATATCCCAGCCACGTGAGTCAGAGTGCACCTTTCATCAACAATTTCCAGCCATGTGACTCATTGTGCAGCTTTCATCAACAGTTTCCAGCCACATGTGTCAGTGTGCACCTTTCATCATCAAAATCCCAGCTACGTGAGTCAGCGTGCACCTTTCATCAACAATATCCCTGCCACGTGAGTCAGCGTGCACCTTTCATCAACTATAACCCAGACACGTGACTCATCGTGCACCTTTCATCAACAATATCCCAACCACGAGAGTCAGCGCGCACCTTTCATCAACGATTTCCAGCCAGGTGCGTCAGAGTGCACCTTTCATCAACAATATCCCAGCCACGTGACTCATCGTGCACCTTTCATCAACAATATCACAGCCAGGTGAGTCAGAGTGCACCTTTCATCAACAAGTTCCAGCCACGTGACTCATTGTGCACCTTACATCAACAATTCCCAGCCACATTACTCATTGTGCACGTTTCATCAATAATATCCCAGTCACATGTGTCACCGTGCAACTTTCATCAACAATTCCCAACCACATGTGTCAGCATGCACCGTTCATCAACAATATGGCAGGCACGTGAGTCAGAGTGCAACTTTCATTGACGATTTCCAGCCACGTGAGACAGCGTGCACCTTTCATCAACATTATCCCAGCCAGGTGAGTCAGAGTGCACCGTTCATCAACAATATGGCAGGCACCTGAGTCAGCCTGCACCTTTCATCGACGATTTCCAGTCACGTGAGACAGCGTGCACCTTTCATCAACAATATCCCAGCCACGTGGGTCAGCGTGCAACTTTCATCAACAATTCCCAGCCACGTGAGTCAGCGTGTATCTTTCATCAACAATAACCCAGCCTAATGACTCATTGTGCAGCTTTCATCAACAGTTTCCAGCCACGTCAGTCAGTGTGCACCTTTCATCAACAATATCCAGTCAGTTGACTCATAGTACATGTGGCATCAACAATTCCCAGTCACGTGGGTCAGCGTGCAACTTTCATCAACAATTCCCAGCCACGTAAGTCAGCGTGTAGCTTTCATCAACAATATCCAGCCAGGTGACTCATAGTACACGTGGCATCAACAATTCCCAGCCACGTGAGTCACCGTGAACTTTTCATCAACAAAATCCCAGCCACATGAGTCAGCGTGCACCTTTCATCAACTGTATCCCAGCCACGCGACTCATCGTGCACCTTTCATCAACAATCTCCCAGCCACATGAGTCAGTGTGCATCTTCCATCAACAATATCCCAGACACGTGAGTCAGAGTGCACATTTCATCAACAATATCCAAGACACGTGAGTCAGTGTGCAACTTTCATCAACAATTTCCAGCCTTGTGTCTCATTGTGTACCTTTCATCAACAATATCCCAGTCACATGTGTCACCGAGCAACTTTCATCAACAATTCCCAACCACATGTGTCAGCGTGCACCGTTCATCAACAATATGGCAGGCACGTGTGTCAGCGTGCACCTTTCATCGACGATTTCCAGCCACGTGAGTCAGCGTGCACCTTTCATCAAAAATATCCCAGACACGTGAGTCAGTGTGCACCTTTCATCAACAATTTCCTGTCTCGTGCCTCATTGTGCACCTTTCATCAACAATATGGCAGGCACGTGAGTCAGCGTGCACCTTTCATCAACAATATCCAAGCCAGGTGAGACAGCGTGCACATTTCATCAACAATATCCGAGCCACGTGAGTCAGTGTGCACCTTTCATCAACAATTTCCTGTCTCGTGCCTCATTGTGCACCGTTCATCAACAATATGGCAGGCACGTGAGTCAGCGTGCACCTTTCATCGACGATTTCCAGCCACGTGAGTCAGCGTGCACCTTTCATCAACAATATCCCAGACACGTGAGTCAGCGTGCACCTTTCATCAACAATATCCAAGCCAGGTCAGACAGCGTGCACCTTTCATCAACAATATCCCAGACACGTGAGTCAGTGTGCACCTTTCATCAACAATATCCAAGCCAGGTGAGACAGCGTGCACATTTCATCAACAATATCCGAGCCACGTGAGTCAGTGTGCACCTTTCATCAACAATTTCCTGTCTCGTGCCTCATTGTGCACCGTTCATCAACAATATGGCAGGCACGTGAGTCAGCGTGCACCTTTCATCGACGATTTCCAGCCACGTGAGTCAGCGTGCACCTTTCATCAACAATATCCCAGACACGTGAGTCAGCGTGCACCTTTCATCAACAATATCCAAGGCAGGTGAGACAGCGTGCACATTTCATCAACAATATCCGAGCCACGTGAGTCAGTGTGCACCTTTCATCAACAATTTCCTGTCTCGTGCCTCATTGTGCACCTTTCATCAACAAATTCCCAGCCACGTGAGTCAGCATGCACATTTCATTAACAATATGGCAGGCACGTGAGTCAGCGTGCACCTTTCTTCGACGATTTCCAGCCACATGAGTCAGTGTGCATCTTCCATTAACAATATCCGAGCCACGTGAGTCACCGTGAAGATTTCATCAACAAAATCGCAGCCACGTGAGTCAGCGTGCAACTTTAATCAACTATAACCCAGACACGTGACTCATCGTGCACCTTTCATCAACAATATCGCAGCCACGTGAGTCAGTGTGTATCTTCCATCAACAATATCCCAGACACGTGAGTCAGTGTGCGACTTTCATCAACAATATCCCAGCCACTTGAGTCAGAGTGCACCTTTCATCCACAATATCCAAGACACGTGAGTCAGTGTGCAACTTTCATCAACAATTTCCAGCCTCGTGTCTCATTGTGCACATTTCATCAACAATATCCCAGCCACGTGAGTCAGCGTGCACCGTTCATCAACAATATGGCAGGCACGTGAGTCAGCGTGCACCTTTCATCGACGATTTTCAGCCACGTGAGTCAGCGTGCACCTTTCATCAACAATATCCCAGCCACGTAGGTCAGCGTGCAACTTTCATCAACAATTCCCAGCCACGTGAGTCAGCGTGTAGCTTTCATCAACAATAACCCAGCCATGTGACTCATTGTGCAGCTTTCATCAACAGTTTCCAGCCACGTCAGTCAGTGTGCACCTTTCATCAACAATATCCAGTCAGTTGACTCATAGTACACGTGGCATCAACAATTCCCAGTCACGTCGGTCAGCGTGCAACTTTCATCAACAATTCCCAGCAACGTGAGTCAGCGTGTAGCTTTCATCAACAATATCCAGCCAGGTGACTCATAGTACATGTGGCATCAACAATTCCCAGCCACGTGAGTCACCGTGAACTTTTCATCAACAAAATCCCAGCCACTTGAGTCAGCGTGCACCTTTCATCAACAATCTCCCAGCCACATGAGTCAGTGTGCATCTTCCATCAACAATATCCCAGACACGTGAGTCAGTGTGCAACTTTCATCAACAATATCCCAGCCACGTGAGTCAGAGTGCACATTTCATCAACAATATCCAAGCCACGTGATTCAGTGTGCAACTTTCATCAACAATTTCTAGCCTCGTGTCTCATTGTGTACCTTTCATCAACAATATCCCAGTCACATGTGTCACCGATCAACTTTCATCAACAATTCCCAACCACATGTGTCAGCGTGCACCGTTCATCAACAATATGGCAGGCACGTGAGTCAGCGTGCACCTTTCATCGACGATTTTCAGCCACGTGAGTCAGCGTGCACCTTTCATCAACAATATCCCAGCCAGGTGAGTCAGAGTGCACATTTCATCAACAATATCCAAGACATGTGAGTCAGTGTGCAACTTTCATCAAAACTTTCCAGCCTTGTGTTCATTGTGTACCTTTCATCAACAATATCCCAGTCACATGTGTCACCGAGCAACTTTCATCAACAATTCCCAACCACATGTGTCAGCGTGCACCGTTCATCAACAATATGGCAGGCACGTGAGTCAGCGTGCACCTTTCATCAACAATATCCCAGCCACGTGGGTCAGCGTGCAACTTTCATCAACAATTCCCAGCCACGTGAGTCAGCGTGTAGCTTTCATCAACAATAACCCAGCCATGTGACTCATTGTGCACCTTTCATCAACAATATGGCAGGCACGTGAGTCAGCGTGCACCTTTCATCAACAATATCCAAGCCAGGTGAGACAGCGTGCACATTTCATCAACAATATCCGAGCCACGTGAGTCAGTGTGCACCTTTCATCAACAATTTCCTGTCTCGTGCCTCATTGTGCACCGTTCATCAACAATATGGCAGGCACGTGAGTCAGCGTGCACCTTTCATCGACGATTTCCAGCCACGTGAGTCAGCGTGCACCTTTCATCAACAATATCCCAGACACGTGAGTCAGCGTGCACCTTTCATCAACAATATCCAAGCCAGGTCAGACAGCGTGCACCTTTCATCAACAATATCCCAGACACGTGAGTCAGTGTGCACCTTTCATCAACAATATCCAAGCCAGGTGAGACAGCGTGCACATTTCATCAACAATATCCGAGCCACGTGAGTCAGTGTGCACCTTTCATCAACAATTTCCTGTCTCGTGCCTCATTGTGCACCGTTCATCAACAATATGGCAGGCACGTGAGTCAGCGTGCACCTTTCATCGACGATTTCCAGCCACGTGAGTCAGCGTGCACCTTTCATCAACAATATCCCAGACACGTGAGTCAGCGTGCACCTTTCATCAACAATATCCAAGGCAGGTGAGACAGCGTGCACATTTCATCAACAATATCCGAGCCACGTGAGTCAGTGTGCACCTTTCATCAACAATTTCCTGTCTCGTGCCTCATTGTGCACCTTTCATCAACAAATTCCCAGCCACGTGAGTCAGCATGCACATTTCATTAACAATATGGCAGGCACGTGAGTCAGCGTGCACCTTTCTTCGACGATTTCCAGCCACATGAGTCAGTGTGCATCTTCCATTAACAATATCCGAGCCACGTGAGTCACCGTGAAGATTTCATCAACAAAATCGCAGCCACGTGAGTCAGCGTGCAACTTTAATCAACTATAACCCAGACACGTGACTCATCGTGCACCTTTCATCAACAATATCGCAGCCACGTGAGTCAGTGTGTATCTTCCATCAACAATATCCCAGACACGTGAGTCAGTGTGCGACTTTCATCAACAATATCCCAGCCACTTGAGTCAGAGTGCACCTTTCATCCACAATATCCAAGACACGTGAGTCAGTGTGCAACTTTCATCAACAATTTCCAGCCTCGTGTCTCATTGTGCACATTTCATCAACAATATCCCAGCCACGTGAGTCAGCGTGCACCGTTCATCAACAATATGGCAGGCACGTGAGTCAGCGTGCACCTTTCATCGACGATTTTCAGCCACGTGAGTCAGCGTGCACCTTTCATCAACAATATCCCAGCCACGTAGGTCAGCGTGCAACTTTCATCAACAATTCCCAGCCACGTGAGTCAGCGTGTAGCTTTCATCAACAATAACCCAGCCATGTGACTCATTGTGCAGCTTTCATCAACAGTTTCCAGCCACGTCAGTCAGTGTGCACCTTTCACCAACAATATCCAGTCAGTTGACTCATAGTACACGTGGCATCAACAATTCCCAGTCACGTCGGTCAGCGTGCAACTTTCATCAACAATTCCCAGCAACGTGAGTCAGCGTGTAGCTTTCATCAACAATATCCAGCCAGGTGACTCATAGTACATGTGGCATCAACAATTCCCAGCCACGTGAGTCACCGTGAACTTTTCATCAACAAAATCCCAGCCACTTGAGTCAGCGTGCACCTTTCATCAACAATCTCCCAGCCACATGAGTCAGTGTGCATCTTCCATCAACAATATCCCAGACACGTGAGTCAGTGTGCAACTTTCATCAACAATATCCCAGCCACGTGAGTCAGAGTGCACATTTCATCAACAATATCCAAGCCACGTGATTCAGTGTGCAACTTTCATCAACAATTTCTAGCCTCGTGTCTCATTGTGTACCTTTCATCAACAATATCCCAGTCACATGTGTCACCGATCAACTTTCATCAACAATTCCCAACCACATGTGTCAGCGTGCACCGTTCATCAACAATATGGCAGGCACGTGAGTCAGCGTGCACCTTTCATCGACGATTTTCAGCCACGTGAGTCAGCGTGCACCTTTCATCAACAATATCCCAGCCAGGTGAGTCAGAGTGCACATTTCATCAACAATATCCAAGACATGTGAGTCAGTGTGCAACTTTCATCAAAACTTTCCAGCCTTGTGTTCATTGTGTACCTTTCATCAACAATATCCCAGTCACATGTGTCACCGAGCAACTTTCATCAACAATTCCCAACCACATGTGTCAGCGTGCACCGTTCATCAACAATATGGCAGGCACGTGAGTCAGCGTGCACCTTTCATCAACAATATCCCAGCCACGTGGGTCAGCGTGCAACTTTCATCAACAATTCCCAGCCACGTGAGTCAGCGTGTAGCTTTCATCAACAATAACCCAGCCATGTGACTCATTGTGCAGCTTTCATCAACAGTTTCCAGCCACGTCAGTCAGTGTGCACCTTTCATCAACAATATCCAGTCAGTTGACTCATAGTACACGTGGCATCAACAATTCCCAGCCACGTGAGTCACCGTGAACTTTTCATCAACAAAATCCCAGCCACGTGAGTCAGCGTGCACCTTTCATCAACTTTATGCCAGCCACGTGACTCATCGTGCACCTTTCATCAACAATCTCCCAGCCACATGAGTCAGTGTGCATCTTCCATCAACAATATCCCAGACACGTGAGTCAGTGTGCAACTTTCATCAACAATATCCCAGCCACGTGAGTCAGAGTGCACATTTCATAAACAATATCCCAGTCACATGTGTCACCGAGCAACTTTCATCAACAATTCCCAACCACATGTGTCAGCGTGCACCGTTCATCAACAATATGGCAGGCACGTGAGTCAGCGTGCACCTTTCATTGACGATTTCCAGCCACGTGAGACAGCGTGCACCTTTCATCAACAATATCCCAGCCAGGTGAGTCAGCGTGCACCATTCATCGACAATATCCAAGCCATGTGACTCATTGTGCACCTTTCATCAACAATTTCCTGTCTCGTGCCTCATTGTCCACCTTTCATCAACAAATTCCTAGCCACGTGAGTCAGCATGCACCTTTCATCAACAATATGGCAGCCACGTGAGTCAGTGTGCATCTTCCATTAACAATATCCGAGCCACATGAGTCACCGTGAACTTTTCATCAACAAAATCCCAGCCATGTGAGTCAGCGTGCACCTTTCATCAACAATATCCCAGCCACGTGACTCATTGTGCACCTTTCATCAACAATATCCCAGCCACGTGAGTCAGAGTGCAGCTTTCATCAACAATTTCCAGCCACGTGACTCATTGTGCACCTTACGTCAACAATTCCCAGCCACATTACTCATTGTGCACGTTTCATCTATAATATCCCAGTCACATGTGTCACCGTGCAACTTTCATCAACAATTCCCAACCACATGTGTCAGCGAGCACCGTTCATCAACAATATGGCAGGCACCTGAGTCAGCCTGCACCTTTCATCGACGATTTCCAGCCACGTGAGACAGCGTGCACCTTTCATCAACAATATCCCAGCCACATGGGTCAGCGTGTAGCTTTCATCAACAATATCCAGTCAGTTGACTCATAGTACACGTGGCATCAACAATATCCCAGCCACGTGACTCATCGTGCACCTTTCATCAACAATATCCCAGCCACGTGAGTCAGAGTGCAGCTTTCATCAACAATTTCCAGCCACGTGACTCATTGTGCACCTTACGTCAACAATTCCCAGCCACATTACTCATTGTGCACGTTTCATCAATAATATCCCAGTCACATGTGTCACCGTGCAACTTTCATCAACAATTCCCAACCACATGTGTCAGCGAGCACCGTTCATCAACAATATGGCAGGCACCTGAGTCAGCCTGCACCTTTCATCGACGATTTCCAGTCACGTGAGACAGCGTGCACCTTTCATCAACAATATCCCAGCCACGTGGGTCAGCGTGCAACTTTCATCAACAATTCCCAGCCACGTGAGTCAGCGTGTATCTTTCATCAACAATAACCCAGCCTAATGACTCATTGTGCAGCTTTCATCAACAGTTTCCAGCCACGTCAGTCAGTGTGCACCTTTCATCAACAATATCCAGTCAGTTGACTAATAGTACATGTGGCATCAACAATTCCCAGTCACGTGGGTCAGCGTGCAACTTTCATCAACAATTCCCAGCCACGTGAGTCAGCGTGTAGCTTTCATCAACAATATCCAGCCAGGTGACTCATAGTACACGTGGCATCAACAATTCCCAGCCACGTGAGTCACCGTGAACTTTTCATCAACAAAATCCCAGCCACATGAGTCAGCGTGCACCTTTCATCAACTGTATCCCAGCCACGCGACTCATCGTGCACCTTTCATCAACAATCTCCCAGCCACATGAGTCAGTGTGCATCTTCCATCAACAATATCCCAGACACGTGAGTCAGAGTGCACATTTCATCAACAATATCCAAGACACGTGAGTCAGTGTGCAACTTTCATCAACAATTCCCAACCACATGTGTCAGCGTGCACCATTCATCAACAATATGGCAGGCACGTGTGTCAGCGTGCACCTTTCATCGACGATTTCCAGCCACGTGAGTCAGCGTGCACCTTTCATCAAAAATATCCCAGACACGTGAGTCAGTGTGCACCTTTCATCAACAATTTCCTGTCTCGTGCCTCATTGTGCACCTTTCATCAACAATATGGCAGGCACGTGAGTCAGCGTGCACCTTTCATCAACAATATCCAAGCCAGGTGAGACAGCGTGCACATTTCATCAACAATATCCGAGCCACGTGAGTCAGTGTGCACCTTTCATCAACAATTTCCTGTCTCGTGCCTCATTGTGCACCGTTCATCAACAATATGGCAGGCACGTGAGTCAGCGTGCACCTTTCATCGACGATTTCCAGCCACGTGAGTCAGCGTGCACCTTTCATCAACAATATCCCAGACACGTGAGTCAGCGTGCACCTTTCATCAACAATATCCAAGCCAGGTGAGACAGCGTGCACCTTTCATCAACAATATCCCAGACACGTGAGTCAGTGTGCACCTTTCATCAACAATATCCAAGCCAGGTGAGACAGCGTGCACATTTCATCAACAATTCCCAGCCACGTGAGTCAGCGTGTAGCTTTCATCAACAATAACCCAGCCATGTGACTCATTGTGCACCTTTCATCAACAATTTCCTGTCTCGTGCCTCATTGTCCACCTTTCATCAACAAATTCCTAGCCACGTGAGTCAGCATGCACCTTTCATCAACAATATGGCAGCCACGTGAGTCAGTGTGCATCTTCCATTAACAATATCCGAGCCACGTGAGTCACCGTGAACTTTTCATCAACAAAATCCCAGCCATGTGAGTCAGCGTGCACCTTTCATCAACAATATCCCAGCCACGTGACTCATCGTGCACCTTTCATCAACAATATCCCAGCCACGTGAGTCAGAGTGCAGCTTTCATCAACAATTTCCAGCCACGTGACTCATTGTGCACCTTACGTCAACAATTCCCAGCCACATTACTCATTGTGCACGTTTCATCAATAATATCCCAGTCACATGTGTCACCGTGCAACTTTCATCAACAATTCCCAACCACATGTGTCAGCGAGCACCGTTCATCAACAATATGGCAGGCACCTGAGTCAGCCTGCACCTTTCATCGACGATTTCCAGCCACGTGAGACAGCGTGCACCTTTCATCAACAATATCCCAGCCACATGGGTCAGCGTGTAGCTTTCATCAACAATATCCAGTCAGTTGACTCATAGTACACGTGGCATCAACAATATCCCAGCCACGTGACTCATCGTGCACCTTTCATCAACAATATCCCAGCCACGTGAGTCAGAGTGCAGCTTTCATCAACAATTTCCAGCCACGTGACTCATTGTGCACCTTACGTCAACAATTCCCAGCCACATTACTCATTGTGCACGTTTCATCAATAATATCCCAGTCACATGTGTCACCGTGCAACTTTCATCAACAATTCCCAACCACATGTGTCAGCGAGCACCGTTCATCAACAATATGGCAGGCACCTGAGTCAGCCTGCACCTTTCATCGACGATTTCCAGTCACGTGAGACAGCGTGCACCTTTCATCAACAATATCCCAGCCACGTGGGTCAGCGTGCAACTTTCATCAACAATTCCCAGCCACGTGAGTCAGCGTGTATCTTTCATCAACAATAACCCAGCCTAATGACTCATTGTGCAGCTTTCATCAACAGTTTCCAGCCACGTCAGTCAGTGTGCACCTTTCATCAACAATATCCAGTCAGTTGACTAATAGTACATGTGGCATCAACAATTCCCAGTCACGTGGGTCAGCGTGCAACTTTCATCAACAATTCCCAGCCACGTGAGTCAGCGTGTAGCTTTCATCAACAATATCCAGCCAGGTGACTCATAGTACACGTGGCATCAACAATTCCCAGCCACGTGAGTCACCGTGAACTTTTCATCAACAAAATCCCAGCCACATGAGTCAGCGTGCACCTTTCATCAACTGTATCCCAGCCACGCGACTCATCGTGCACCTTTCATCAACAATCTCCCAGCCACATGAGTCAGTGTGCATCTTCCATCAACAATATCCCAGACACGTGAGTCAGAGTGCACATTTCATCAACAATATCCAAGACACGTGAGTCAGTGTGCAACTTTCATCAACAATTCCCAACCACATGTGTCAGCGTGCACCATTCATCAACAATATGGCAGGCACGTGTGTCAGCGTGCACCTTTCATCGACGATTTCCAGCCACGTGAGTCAGCGTGCACCTTTCATCAAAAATATCCCAGACACGTGAGTCAGTGTGCACCTTTCATCAACAATTTCCTGTCTCGTGCCTCATTGTGCACCTTTCATCAACAATATGGCAGGCACGTGAGTCAGCGTGCACCTTTCATCAACAATATCCAAGCCAGGTGAGACAGCGTGCACATTTCATCAACAATATCCGAGCCACGTGAGTCAGTGTGCACCTTTCATCAACAATTTCCTGTCTCGTGCCTCATTGTGCACCGTTCATCAACAATATGGCAGGCACGTGAGTCAGCGTGCACCTTTCATCGACGATTTCCAGCCACGTGAGTCAGCGTGCACCTTTCATCAACAATATCCCAGACACGTGAGTCAGCGTGCACCTTTCATCAACAATATCCAAGCCAGGTGAGACAGCGTGCACCTTTCATCAACAATATCCCAGACACGTGAGTCAGTGTGCACCTTTCATCAACAATATCCAAGCCAGGTGAGACAGCGTGCACATTTCATCAACAATTCCCAGCCACGTGAGTCAGCGTGTAGCTTTCATCAACAATAACCCAGCCATGTGACTCATTGTGCAGCTTTCATCAACAGTTTCCAGCCACGTCAGTCAGTGTGCACCTTTCATCAACAATATCCAGTCAGTTGACTCATAGTACACGTGGCATCAACAATTCCCAGTCACGTCGGTCAGCGTGCAACTTTCATCAACAATTCCCAGCCACGTGAGTCAGCGTGTAGCTTTCATCAACAATATCCAGCCAGGTGACTCATAGTACACGTGGCATCAACAATTCCCAGCCACGTGAGTCACCGTGAACTTTTCATCAACAAAATCCCAGCCACGTGAGTCAGTGTGCACCTTTCATCAACTTTATCCCAGCCACGTGACTCATCGTGCACCTTTCATCAACAATCTCCCAGCCACATGAGTCAGTGTGCATCTTCCATCAACAATATCCCAGACACGTGAGTCAGTGTGCAACTTTCATCAACAATATCCCAGCCACGTGAGTCAGAGTGCACATTTCATCAACAATATCCAAGCCACGTGAGTCAGTGTGCAACTTTCATCAACAATTTCTAGCCTCGTGTCTCATTGTGTACCTTTCATCAACAATATCCCAGTCACATGTGTCACCGAGCAACTTTCATCAACAATTCCCAACCACATGTGTCAGCGTGCACCGTTCATCAACAATATGGCAGGCACGTGAGTCAGCGTGCACCTTTCATTGACGATTTCCAGCCACGTGAGACAGCGTGCACCTTTCATCAACAATATCCCAGCCAGGTGAGTCAGCGTGCACCATTCATCGACAATATCCAAGCCATGTGACTCATTGTGCACCTTTCATCAACAATTTCCTGTCTCGTGCCTCATTGTCCACCTTTCATCAACAAATTCCTAGCCACGTGAGTCAGCATGCACCTTTCATCAACAATATGGCAGCCACGTGAGTCAGTGTGCATCTTCCATTAACAATATCCGAGCCACGTGAGTCACCGTGAACTTTTCATCAACAAAATCCCAGCCATGTGAGTCAGCGTGCACCTTTCATCAACAATATCCCAGCCACGTGACTCATCGTGCACCTTTCATCAACAATATCCCAGCCACGTGAGTCAGAGTGCAGCTTTCATCAACAATTTCCAGCCACGTGACTCATTGTGCACCTTACGTCAACAATTCCCAGCCACATTACTCATTGTGCACGTTTCATCAATAATATCCCAGTCACATGTGTCACCGTGCAACTTTCATCAACAATTCCCAACCACATGTGTCAGCGAGCACCGTTCATCAACAATATGGCAGGCACCTGAGTCAGCCTGCACCTTTCATCGACGATTTCCAGCCACGTGAGACAGCGTGCACCTTTCATCAACAATATCCCAGCCACATGGGTCAGCGTGTAGCTTTCATCAACAATATCCAGTCAGTTGACTCATAGTACACGTGGCATCAACAATATCCCAGCCACGTGACTCATCGTGCACCTTTCATCAACAATATCCCAGCCACGTGAGTCAGAGTGCAGCTTTCATCAACAATTTCCAGCCACGTGACTCATTGTGCACCTTACGTCAACAATTCCCAGCCACATTACTCATTGTGCACGTTTCATCAATAATATCCCAGTCACATGTGTCACCGTGCAACTTTCATCAACAATTCCCAACCACATGTGTCAGCGAGCACCGTTCATCAACAATATGGCAGGCACCTGAGTCAGCCTGCACCTTTCATCGACGATTTCCAGTCACGTGAGACAGCGTGCACCTTTCATCAACAATATCCCAGCCACGTGGGTCAGAGTGCAAATTTCATCAACAATTCCCAGCCACGTGAGTCAGCGTGTATCTTTCATCAACAATAACCCAGCCTAATGACTCATTGTGCAGCTTTCATCAACAGTTTCCAGCCACGTCAGTCAGTGTGCACCTTTCATCAACAATATCCAGTCAGTTGACTAATAGTACATGTGGCATCAACAATTCCCAGTCACGTGGGTCAGCGTGCAACTTTCATCAACAATTCCCAGCCACGTGAGTCAGCGTGTAGCTTTCATCAACAATATCCAGCCAGGTGACTCATAGTACACGTGGCATCAACAATTCCCAGCCACGTGAGTCACCGTGAACTTTTCATCAACAAAATCCCAGCCACATGAGTCAGCGTGCACCTTTCATCAACTGTATCCCAGCCACGCGACTCATCGTGCACCTTTCATCAACAATCTCCCAGCCACATGAGTCAGTGTGCATCTTCCATCAACAATATCCCAGACACGTGAGTCAGAGTGCACATTTCATCAACAATATCCAAGACACGTGAGTCAGTGTGCAACTTTCATCAACAATTCCCAACCACATGTGTCAGCGTGCACCATTCATCAACAATATGGCAGGCACGTGTGTCAGCGTGCACCTTTCATCGACGATTTCCAGCCACGTGAGTCAGCGTGCACCTTTCATCAAAAATATCCCAGACACGTGAGTCAGTGTGCACCTTTCATCAACAATTTCCTGTCTCGTGCCTCATTGTGCACCTTTCATCAACAATATGGCAGGCACGTGAGTCAGCGTGCACCTTTCATCAACAATATCCAAGCCAGGTGAGACAGCGTGCACATTTCATCAACAATATCCGAGCCACGTGAGTCAGTGTGCACCTTTCATCAACAATTTCCTGTCTCGTGCCTCATTGTGCACCGTTCATCAACAATATGGCAGGCACGTGAGTCAGCGTGCACCTTTCATCGACGATTTCCAGCCACGTGAGTCAGCGTGCACCTTTCATCAACAATATCCCAGACACGTGAGTCAGCGTGCACCTTTCATCAACAATATCCAAGCCAGGTGAGACAGCGTGCACCTTTCATCAACAATATCCCAGACACGTGAGTCAGTGTGCACCTTTCATCAACAATATCCAAGCCAGGTGAGACAGCGTGCACATTTCATCAACAATATCCGAGCCACGTGAGTCAGTGTGCACCTTTCATCAACAATTTCCTGTCTCGTGCCTCATTGTGCACCGTTCATCAACAATATGGCAGGCACGTGAGTCAGCGTGCACCTTTCATCGACGATTTCCAGCCACGTGAGTCAGCGTGCACATTTCATCAACAATATCCCAGACACGTGAGTCAGTGTGCACCTTTCATCAACAATTTCCTGTCTCGTGCCTCATTGTGCACCTTTCATCAACAAATTCCCAGCCACGTGAGTCAGCATGCACATTTCATTAACAATATGGCAGGCACGTGAGTCAGCGTGCACCTTTCATCGACGATTTCCAGCCACATGAGTCAGTGTGCATCTTCCATTAACAATATCCGAGCCACGTGAGTCACCGTGAAGATTTCATCAACAAAATCGCAGCCACGTGAGTCAGCGTGCAACTTTAATCAACTATAACCCAGACACGTGACTCATCGTGCACCTTTCATCAACAATATCGCAGCCACGTGAGTCAGTGTGTATCTTCCATCAACAATATCCCAGACACGTGAGTCAGTGTGCGACTTTCATCAACAATATCCCAGCCACTTGAGTCAGAGTGCACCTTTCATCCACAATATCCAAGACACGTGAGTCAGTGTGCAACTTTCATCAACAATTTCCAGCCTCGTGTCTCATTGTGCACATTTCATCAACAATATCCCAGCCACGTGAGTCAGCGTGCACCGTTCATCAACAATATGGCAGGCACGTGAGTCAGCGTGCACCTTTCATCGACGATTTTCAGCCACGTGAGTCAGCGTGCACCTTTCATCAACAATATCCCAGCCACGTGGGTCAGCGTGCAACTTTCATCAACAATTCCCAGCCACGTGAGTCAGCGTGTAGCTTTCATCAACAATAACCCAGCCATGTGACTCATTGTGCAGCTTTCATCAACAGTTTCCAGCCACGTCAGTCAGTGTGCACCTTTCATCAACAATATCCAGTCAGTTGACTCATAGTACACGTGGCATCAACAATTCCCAGTCACGTCGGTCAGCGTGCAACTTTCATCAACAATTCCCAGCAACGTGAGTCAGCGTGTAGCTTTCATCAACAATATCCAGCCAGGTGACTCATAGTACATGTGGCATCAACAATTCCCAGCCACGTGAGTCACCGTGAACTTTTCATCAACAAAATCCCAGCCACTTGAGTCAGCGTGCACCTTTCATCAACTGTATCCCAGCCACGTGAATCATCGTGCACCTTTCATCAACAATCTCCCAGCCACATGAGTCAGTGTGCATCTTCCATCAACAATATCCCAGACACGTGAGTCAGTGTGCAACTTTCGTCAACAATATCCCAGCCACGTGAGTCAGAGTGCACATTTCATCAACAATATCCAAGCCACGTGATTCAGTGTGCAACTTTCATCAACAATTTCTAGCATCGTGTCTCATTGTGTACCTTTCATCAACAATATCCCAGTCACATGTGTCACCGAGCAACTTTCATCAACAATTCCCAACCACATGTGTCAGCGTGCACCGTTCATCAACAATATGGCAGGCACGTGAGTCAGCGTGCACCTTTCATCGACGATTTTCAGCCACGTGAGTCAGCGTGCACCTTTCATCAACAATATCCCAGCCAGGTGAGTCAGAGTGCACATTTCATCAACAATATCCAAGACATGTGAGTCAGTGTGCAACTTTCATCAAAAATTTCCAGCCTTGTGTCTCATTGTGTACCTTTCATCAACAATATCCCAGTCACATGTGTCACCGAGCAACTTTCATCAACAATTCCCAACCACATGTGTCAGCGTGCACCGTTCATCAACAATATGGCAGGCACGTGAGTCAGCGTGCACCTTTCATCAACAATATCCCAGCCACGTGGGTCAGCGTGCAACTTTCATCAACAATTCCCAGCCACGTGAGTCAGCGTGTAGCATTCATCAACAATAACCCAGCCATGTGACTCATTGTGCAGCTTTCATCAACAGTTTCCAGCCACGTCTGTCAGTGTGCACCTTTCATCAACAATATCCAGTCAGTTGACTCATAGTACACGTGGCATCAACAATTCCCAGTCACGTCGGTCAGCGTGCAACTTTCATCAACAATTCCCAGCCACGTGAGTCAGCGTGTAGCTTTCATCAACAATATCCAGCCAGGTGACTCATAGTACACGTGGCATCAACAATTCCCGGCCACGTGAGTCACCGTGAACTTTTCATCAACAAAATCCCAGCCACGTGAGTCAGCGTGCACCTTTCATCAACTTTATCCCAGCCACGTGACTCATCGTGCACCTTTCATCAACAATCTCCCAGCCACATGAGTCAGTGTGCATCTTCCATCAACAATATCCCAGACACGTGAGTCAGTGTGCAACTTTCATCAACAATATCCTAGCCACGTGAGTCAGAGTGCACATTTCATCAACACTATCCAAGCCACGTGAGTCAGTGTGCAACTTTCATCAACAATTTCTAGCCTCGTGTCTCATTGTGTACCTTTCATCAACAATATCCCAGTCACATGTGTCACCGAGCAACTTTCATCGACGAATTCAGGCCACGTGAGTCAGAGTGCACCTTTCATCAACAATATCCCAGACACGTGAGACAGCGTGCACCTTTCATCAACAATATCCAAGCCAGGTGAGACAGCGTGCACATTTCATCAACAATATCCGAGCCACGTGAGTCAGTGTGCACCTTTCATCAACAATATCCAAGCCAGGTGAGACAGCATGCACATTTCATCAACAATATCTGAGCCACGTGAGTCAGTGTGCACCTTTCATCAACAATTTCCTGTCTCGTGCCTCATTGTGCACCGTTCATCAACAATATGGCAGGCACGTGAGTCAGCGTGCACCTTTCATCGACGATTTCCAGCCACGTGAGTCAGCGTGCACCTTTCATCAACAATATCCCAGACACGTGAGTCAGCGTGCACCTTTCATCAACAATATCCAAGCCAGGTGAGACAGCATGCACATTTCATCAACAATATCCGAGCCATGTGAGTCAGTGTGCACCTTTCATCAACAATTTCCTGTCTCGTGCCTCATTGTGCACCGTTCATTAACAATATGGCAGGCACGAGAGTCAGCGTGCACCTTTCATCAACGATTTCCAGCCACGTGAGTCAGCGTGCACCTTTCCTCAACAATATCCCAGACACGTGAGTCAGCGTGCACCTTTCATCAACAATATTCAAGCCAGGTGTGTCAGCGTGCACCTTTCATCAACAATATCCCAGACACGTGAGTCAGCGTGCACCTTTCATAAACAATATCCAAGCCTGGTGAGACAGCGTGCACATTTCATCAACAATATCCGAGCCACGTGAGTCAGTGTGCACCTTTCATCAACAATATCCAAGCCAGGTGAGACAGCGTGCACATTTCATCAACAATATCCGAGCCACGTGAGTCAGTGTGCACCTTTCATCAACAATTTCCTGTCTCGTGCCTCATTGTGCACCGTTCATCAACAATATGGCAGGCACGTGAGTCAATGTGCACCTTTCATCGACGATTTCCAGCAATGTGAGTCAGCGTGCACCTTTCATCAACAATATCCCAGACACGTGAGTCAGTGTGCACCTTTCATCAACAATATCCAAGCCAGGTGAGACAGCGTGCACATTTCATCAACAATATCCGAGCCACGTGAGTCAGTGTGCACCTTTCATCAACAATTTCCTGTCTCGTTCCTCATTGTGCACCTTTCATCAACAATATGGCAGGCACGTGAGTCAGCGTGCACCTTTCATCAACAATTTCCTGTCTCGTGCCTCATTGTGCACCGTTCATCAACAATATGGCAGGCACGTGAGTCAGCGTGCACCTTTCATCGACGATTTCCAGCCACGTGAGTCAGCGTGCACCTTTCATCAACAATATCCCAGACACGTGAGTCAGCGTGCACCTTTCATCAACAATATCCAAGCCAGGTGAGACAGCGTGCACATTTCATCAACAATATCCGAGCCATGTGAGTCAGTGTACACCTTTCATCAACAATTTCCTGTCTCGTGCCTCATTGTGCACCGTTCATTAACAATATGGCAGGCACTTGAGTCAGCGTGCACCTTTCATCGACGATTTCCAGCCACGTGAGTCAGCATGCACCTTTCCTCAACAATATCCCAGACACGTGAGTCAGCGTGCACCTTTCATCAACAATATTCAAGCCAGGTGAGTCAGCGTGCAACTTTCATCAACAATATCCCAGACACGTGAGACAGCGTGCACCTTTCATAAACAATATCCAAGCCAGGTGAGACAGCGTGCACATTTCATCAACAATATCCGAGCCACGTGAGTCAGTGTGCACCTTTCATCAACAATATCCAAGCCAGGTGAGACAGCGTGCACATTTCATCAACAATATCCGAACCACGTGAGTCAGTGTGCACCTTTCATCAACAATTTCCTGTCTCGTGCCTCATTGTGCACCGTTCATCAACAATATGGCAGGCACGTGAGTCAGTGTGCACCTTTCATCGACGATTTCCAGCCACGTGAGTCAGCGTGCACCTTTCATCAACAATATCCCAGACACGTGAGTCAGTGTGCACCTTTCATCAACAATATCCAAGCCAGGTGAGACAGCGTGCACATTTCATCAACAATATCCGAGCCACGTGAGTCAGTGTGCACCTTTCATCAACAATTCCCAGCCACGTGAGTCAGCGTGTAGCTTTCATCAACAATATCCAGCCAGGTGACTCATAGTACACGTGGCATCAACAATTCCCAGCCACGTGAGTCACCGTGAACTTTTCATCAACAAAATCCCAGCCACATGAGTCAGCGTGCACCTTTCATCAACTGTATCCCAGCCACGCGACTCATCGTGCACCTTTCATCAACAATCTCCCAGCCACATGAGTCAGTGTGCATCTTCCATCAACAATATCCCAGACACGTGAGTCAGAGTGCACATTTCATCAACAATATCCAAGACACGTGAGTCAGTGTGCAACTTTCATCAACAATTCCCAACCACATGTGTCAGCGTGCACCATTCATCAACAATATGGCAGGCACGTGAGTCAGCGTGCACCTTTCATCAAAAATATCCCAGACACGTGAGTCAGTGTGCACCTTTCATCAACAATTTCCTGTCTCGTGCCTCATTGTGCACCTTTCATCAACAATATGGCAGGCACGTGAGTCAGCGTGCACCTTTCATCAACTGTATCCCAGCCACGCGACTCATCGTGCACCTTTCATCAACAATCTCCCAGCCACATGAGTCAGTGTGCATCTTCCATCAACAATATCCCAGACACGTGAGTCAGAGTGCACATTTCATCAACAATATCCAAGACACGTGAGTCAGTGTGCAACTTTCATCAACAATTCCCAACCACATGTGTCAGCGTGCACCGTTCATCAACAATATGGCAGGCACGTGAGTCAGCGTGCACCTTTCATCGACGATTTTCAGCCACGTGAGTCAGCGTGCACCTTTCATCAACAATATCCCAGCCAGGTGAGTCAGAGTGCACATTTCATCAACAATATCCAAGACATGTGAGTCAGTGTGCAACTTTCATCAAAAATTTCCAGCCTTGTGTCTCATTGTGTACCTTTCATCAACAATATCCCAGTCACATGTGTCACCGAGCAACTTTCATCAACAATTCCCAACCACATGTGTCAGCGTGCACCGTTCATCAACAATATGGCAGGCACGTGAGTCAGCGTGCACCTTTCATCAACAATATCCCAGCCACGTGGGTCAGCGTGCAACTTTCATCAACAATTCCCAGCCACGTGAGTCAGCGTGTAGCATTCATCAACAATAACCCAGCCATGTGACTCATTGTGCAGCTTTCATCAACAGTTTCCAGCCACGTCTGTCAGTGTGCACCTTTCATCAACAATATCCAGTCAGTTGACTCATAGTACACGTGGCATCAACAATTCCCAGTCACGTCGGTCAGCGTGCAACTTTCATCAACAATTCCCAGCCACGTGAGTCAGCGTGTAGCTTTCATCAACAATATCCAGCCAGGTGACTCATAGTACACGTGGCATCAACAATTCCCGGCCACGTGAGTCACCGTGAACTTTTCATCAACAAAATCCCAGCCACGTGAGTCAGCGTGCACCTTTCATCAACTTTATCCCAGCCACGTGACTCATCGTGCACCTTTCATCAACAATCTCCCAGCCACATGAGTCAGTGTGCATCTTCCATCAACAATATCCCAGACACGTGAGTCAGTGTGCAACTTTCATCAACAATATCCTAGCCACGTGAGTCAGAGTGCACATTTCATCAACACTATCCAAGCCACGTGAGTCAGTGTGCAACTTTCATCAACAATTTCTAGCCTCGTGTCTCATTGTGTACCTTTCATCAACAATATCCCAGTCACATGTGTCACCGAGCAACTTTCATCGACGAATTCAGGCCACGTGAGTCAGAGTGCACCTTTCATCAACAATATCCCAGACACGTGAGACAGCGTGCACCTTTCATCAACAATATCCAAGCCAGGTGAGACAGCGTGCACATTTCATCAACAATATCCGAGCCACGTGAGTCAGTGTGCACCTTTCATCAACAATATCCAAGCCAGGTGAGACAGCATGCACATTTCATCAACAATATCCGAGCCACGTGAGTCAGTGTGCACCTTTCATCAACAATTTCCTGTCTCGTGCCTCATTGTGCACCGTTCATCAACAATATGGCAGGCACGTGAGTCAGCGTGCACCTTTCATCGACGATTTCCAGCCACGTGAGTCAGCGTGCACCTTTCATCAACAATATCCCAGACACGTGAGTCAGCGTGCACCTTTCATCAACAATATCCAAGCCAGGTGAGACAGCATGCACATTTCATCAACAATATCCGAGCCATGTGAGTCAGTGTGCACCTTTCATCAACAATTTCCTGTCTCGTGCCTCATTGTGCACCGTTCATTAACAATATGGCAGGCACGAGAGTCAGCGTGCACCTTTCATCAACGATTTCCAGCCACGTGAGTCAGCGTGCACCTTTCCTCAACAATATCCCAGACACGTGAGTCAGCGTGCACCTTTCATCAACAATATTCAAGCCAGGTGTGTCAGCGTGCACCTTTCATCAACAATATCCCAGACACGTGAGTCAGCGTGCACCTTTCATAAACAATATCCAAGCCTGGTGAGACAGCGTGCACATTTCATCAACAATATCCGAGCCACGTGAGTCAGTGTGCACCTTTCATCAACAATATCCAAGCCAGGTGAGACAGCGTGCACATTTCATCAACAATATCCGAGCCACGTGAGTCAGTGTGCACCTTTCATCAACAATTTCCTGTCTCGTGCCTCATTGTGCACCGTTCATCAACAATATGGCAGGCACGTGAGTCAATGTGCACCTTTCATCGACGATTTCCAGCAATGTGAGTCAGCGTGCACCTTTCATCAACAATATCCCAGACACGTGAGTCAGTGTGCACCTTTCATCAACAATATCCAAGCCAGGTGAGACAGCGTGCACATTTCATCAACAATATCCGAGCCACGTGAGTCAGTGTGCACCTTTCATCAACAATTTCCTGTCTCGTTCCTCATTGTGCACCTTTCATCAACAATATGGCAGGCACGTGAGTCAGCGTGCACCTTTCATCAACAATTTCCTGTCTCGTGCCTCATTGTGCACCGTTCATCAACAATATGGCAGGCACGTGAGTCAGCGTGCACCTTTCATCGACGATTTCCAGCCACGTGAGTCAGCGTGCACCTTTCATCAACAATATCCCAGACACGTGAGTCAGCGTGCACCTTTCATCAACAATATCCAAGCCAGGTGAGACAGCGTGCACATTTCATCAACAATATCCGAGCCATGTGAGTCAGTGTACACCTTTCATCAACAATTTCCTGTCTCGTGCCTCATTGTGCACCGTTCATTAACAATATGGCAGGCACTTGAGTCAGCGTGCACCTTTCATCGACGATTTCCAGCCACGTGAGTCAGCATGCACCTTTCCTCAACAATATCCCAGACACGTGAGTCAGTGTGCACCTTTCATCAACAATATCCAAGCCAGGTGAGACAGCGTGCACATTTCATCAACAATATCCGAGCCACGTGAGTCAGTGTGCACCTTTCATCAACAATTCCCAGCCACGTGAGTCAGCGTGTAGCTTTCATCAACAATATCCAGCCAGGTGACTCATAGTACACGTGGCATCAACAATTCCCAGCCACGTGAGTCACCGTGAACTTTTCATCAACAAAATCCCAGCCACATGAGTCAGCGTGCACCTTTCATCAACTGTATCCCAGCCACGCGACTCATCGTGCACCTTTCATCAACAATCTCCCAGCCACATGAGTCAGTGTGCATCTTCCATCAACAATATCCCAGACACGTGAGTCAGAGTGCACATTTCATCAACAATATCCAAGACACGTGAGTCAGTGTGCAACTTTCATCAACAATTCCCAACCACATGTGTCAGCGTGCACCATTCATCAACAATATGGCAGGCACGTGAGTCAGCGTGCACCTTTCATCAAAAATATCCCAGACACGTGAGTCAGTGTGCACCTTTCATCAACAATTTCCTGTCTCGTGCCTCATTGTGCACCTTTCATCAACAATATGGCAGGCACGTGAGTCAGCGTGCACCTTTCATCAACAATATCCAAGCCAGGTGAGACAGCGTGCACATTTCATCAACAATATCCGAGCCACGTGAGTCAGTGTGCACCTTTCATCAACAATTTCCTGTCTCGTGCCTCATTGTGCACCGTTCATCAACAATATGGCAGGCACGTGAGTCAGCGTGCACCTTTCATCGACGATTTCCAGCCACGTGAGTCAGCGTGCACCTTTCATCAACAATATCCCAGACACGTGAGTCAGCGTGCACCTTTCATCAACAATATCCAAGCCAGGTGAGACAGCGTGCACCTTTCATCAACAATATCCCAGACACGTGAGTCAGTGTGCACCTTTCATCAACAATATCCAAGCCAGGTGAGACAGCGTGCACATTTCATCAACAATTCCCAGCCATGTGAGTCAGCGTGTAGCTTTCATCAACAATAACCCAGCCATGTGACTCATTGTGCAGCTTTCATCAACAGTTTCCAGCCACGTCAGTCAGTGTGCACCTTTCATCAACAATATCCAGTCAGTTGACTCATAGTACACGTGGCATCAACAATTCCCAGTCACGTCGGTCAGCGTGCAACTTTCATCAACAATTCCCAGCCACGTGAGTCAGCGTGTAGCTTTCATCAACAATATCCAGCCAGGTGACTCATAGTACACGTGGCATCAACAATTCCCAGCCACGTGAGTCACCGTGAACTTTTCATCAACAAAATCCCAGCCACGTGAGTCAGCGTGCACCTTTCATCAACTTTATCCCAGCCACGTGACTCATCGTGCACCTTTCATCAACAATCTCCCAGCCACATGAGTCAGTGTGCATCTTCCATCAACAATATCCCAGACACGTGAGTCAGTGTGCAACTTTCATCAACAATATCCCAGCCACGTGAGTCAGAGTGCACATTTCATCAACAATATCCAAGCCACGTGAGTCAGTGTGCAACTTTCATCAACAATTTCTAGCCTCGTGTCTCATTGTGTACCTTTCATCAACAATATCCCAGTCACATGTGTCACCGAGCAACTTTCATCAACAATTCCCAACCACATGTGTCAGCGTGCACCGTTCATCAACAATATGGCAGGCACGTGAGTCAGCGTGCACCTTTCATTGACGATTTCCAGCCACGTGAGACAGCGTGCACCTTTCATCAACAATATCCCAGCCAGGTGAGTCAGCGTGCACCATTCATCGACAATATCCAAGCCATGTGACTCATTGTGCACCTTTCATCAACAATTTCCTGTCTCGTGCCTCATTGTCCACCTTTCATCAACAAATTCCTAGCCACGTGAGTCAGCATGCACCTTTCATCAACAATATGGCAGCCACGTGAGTCAGTGTGCATCTTCCATTAACAATATCCGAGCCACGTGAGTCACCGTGAACTTTTCATCAACAAAATCCCAGCCATGTGAGTCAGCGTGCACCTTTCATCAACAATATCCCAGCCACGTGACTCATCGTGCACCTTTCATCAACAATATCCCAGCCACGTGAGTCAGAGTGCAGCTTTCATCAACAATTTCCAGCCACGTGACTCATTGTGCACCTTACGTCAACAATTCCCAGCCACATTACTCATTGTGCACGTTTCATCAATAATATCCCAGTCACATGTGTCACCGTGCAACTTTCATCAACAATTCCCAACCACATGTGTCAGCGAGCACCGTTCATCAACAATATGGCAGGCACCTGAGTCAGCCTGCACCTTTCATCGACGATTTCCAGCCACGTGAGACAGCGTGCACCTTTCATCAACAATATCCCAGCCACATGGGTCAGCGTGTAGCTTTCATCAACAATATCCAGTCAGTTGACTCATAGTACACGTGGCATCAACAATATCCCAGCCACGTGACTCATCGTGCACCTTTCATCAACAATATCCCAGCCACGTGAGTCAGAGTGCAGCTTTCATCAACAATTTCCAGCCACGTGAC
Source organism: Hemitrygon akajei (assembly GCF_048418815.1). Classification (NCBI taxonomy): domain Eukaryota; kingdom Metazoa; phylum Chordata; class Chondrichthyes; order Myliobatiformes; family Dasyatidae; genus Hemitrygon; species Hemitrygon akajei. The sequence goes on from NC_133127.1 coordinate 112,698,239, forward strand.
TCATTGTGCACCTTACGTCAACAATTCCCAGCCACATTACTCATTGTGCACGTTTCATCAATAATATCCCAGTCACATGTGTCACCGTGCAACTTTCATCAACAATTCCCAACCACATGTGTCAGCGAGCACCGTTCATCAACAATATGGCAGGCACCTGAGTCAGCCTGCACCTTTCATCGACGATTTCCAGTCACGTGAGACAGCGTGCACCTTTCATCAACAATATCCCAGCCACGTGGGTCAGCGTGCAAATTTCATCAACAATTCCCAGCCACGTGAGTCAGCGTGTATCTTTCATCAACAATAACCCAGCCTAATGACTCATTGTGCAGCTTTCATCAACAGTTTCCAGCCACGTCAGTCAGTGTGCACCTTTCATCAACAATATCCAGTCAGTTGACTAATAGTACATGTGGCATCAACAATTCCCTGTCACGTGGGTCAGCGTGCAACTTTCATCAACAATTCCCAGCCACGTGAGTCAGCGTGTAGCTTTCATCAACAATATCCAGCCAGGTGACTCATAGTACACGTGGCATCAACAATTCCCAGCCACGTGAGTCACCGTGAACTTTTCATCAACAAAATCCCAGCCACATGAGTCAGCGTGCACCTTTCATCAACTATATCCCAGCCACGCGACTCATCGTGCACCTTTCATCAACAATCTCCCAGCCACATGAGTCAGTGTGCATCTTCCATCAACAATATCCCAGACACGTGAGTCAGAGTGCACATTTCATCAACAATATCCAAGACACGTGAGTCAGTGTGCAACTTTCATCAACAATTCCCAACCACATGTGTCAGCGTGCACCTTTCATCAAAAATATCCCAGACACGTGAGTCAGTGTGCACCTTTCATCAACAATTTCCTGTCTCGTGCCTCATTGTGCACCTTTCATCAACAATATGGCAGGCACGTGAGTCAGCGTGCACCTTTCATCAACAATATCCAAGCCAGGTGAGACAGCGTGCACATTTCATCAACAATATCCGAGCCACGTGAGTCAGTGTGCACCTTTCATCAACAATTTCCTGTCTCGTGCCTCATTGTGCACCGTTCATCAACAATATGGCAGGCACGTGAGTCAGCGTGCACCTTTCATCGACGATTTCCAGCCACGTGAGTCAGCGTGCACCTTTCATCAACAATATCCCAGACACGTGAGTCAGCGTGCACCTTTCATCAACAATATCCAAGCCAGGTGAGACAGCGTGCACCTTTCATCAACAATATCCCAGACACGTGAGTCAGTGTGCACCTTTCATCAACAATATCCAAGCCAGGTGAGACAGCGTGCACATTTCATCAACAATATCCGAGCCACGTGAGTCAGTGTGCACCTTTCATCAACAATTTCCTGTCTCGTGCCTCATTGTGCACCGTTCATCAACAATATGGCAGGCACGTGAGTCAGCGTGCACCTTTCATCGACGATTTCCAGCCACGTGAGTCAGCGTGCACCTTTCATCAACAATATCCCAGACACGTGAGTCAGCGTGCACCTTTCATCAACAATATCCAAGGCAGGTGAGACAGCGTGCACATTTCATCAACAATATCCGAGCCACGTGAGTCAGTGTGCACCTTTCATCAACAATTTCCTGTCTCGTGCCTCATTGTGCACCTTTCATCAACAAATTCCCAGCCACGTGAGTCAGCATGCACATTTCATTAACAATATGGCAGGCACGTGAGTCAGCGTGCACCTTTCATCGACGATTTCCAGCCACATGAGTCAGTGTGCATCTTCCATTAACAATATCCGAGCCACGTGAGTCACCGTGAAGATTTCATCAACAAAATCGCAGCCACGTGAGTCAGCGTGCAACTTTAATCAACTATAACCCAGACACGTGACTCATCGTGCACCTTTCATCAACAATATCGCAGCCACGTGAGTCAGTGTGTATCTTCCATCAACAATATCCCAGACACGTGTGTCAGTGTGCGACTTTCATCAACAATATCCCAGCCACTTGAGTCAGAGTGCACCTTTCATCCACAATATCCAAGACACGTGAGTCAGTGTGCAACTTTCATCAACAATTTCCAGCCTCGTGTCTCATTGTGCACATTTCATCAACAATATCCCAGCCACGTGAGTCAGCGTGCACCGTTCATCAACAATATGGCAGGCACGTGAGTCAGCGTGCACCTTTCATCGACGATTTTCAGCCACGTGAGTCAGCGTGCACCTTTCATCAACAATATCCCAGCCACGTGGGTCAGCGTGCAACTTTCATCAACAATTCCCAGCCACGTGAGTCAGCGTGTAGCTTTCATCAACAATAACCCAGCCATGTGACTCATTGTGCAGCTTTCATCAACAGTTTCCAGCCACGTCAGTCAGTGTGCACCTTTCATCAACAATATCCAGTCAGTTGACTCATAGTACACGTGGCATCAACAATTCCCAGTCACGTCGGTCAGCGTGCAACTTTCATCAACAATTCCCAGCAACGTGAGTCAGCGTGTAGCTTTCATCAACAATATCCAGCCAGGTGACTCATAGTACATGTGGCATCAACAATTCCCAGCCACGTGATTCACCGTGAACTTTTCATCAACAAAATCCCAGCCACTTGAGTCAGCGTGCACCTTTCATCAACTGTATCCCAGCCACGTGAATCATCGTGCACCTTTCATCAACAATCTCCCAGCCACATGAGTCAGTGTGCATCTTCCATCAACAATATCCCAGACATGTGAGTCAGTGTGCAACTTTCATCAACAATATCCCAGCCACGTGAGTCAGAGTGCACATTTCATCAACAATATCCAAGCCACGTGATTCAGTGTGCAAACTTTCATCAACAATTTCTAGCATCGTGTCTCATTGTGTACCTTTCATCAACAATATCCCAGTCACATGTGTCACCGAGCAACTTTCATCAACAATTCCCAACCACATGTGTCAGCGTGCACCGTTCATCAACAATATGGCAGGCACGTGAGTCAGCGTGCACCTTTCATCGACGATTTTCAGCCACGTGAGTCAGCGTGCACCTTTCATCAACAATATCCCAGCCAGGTGAGTCAGAGTGCACATTTCATCAACAATATCCAAGACATGTGAGTCAGTGTGCAACTTTCATCAAAAATTTCCAGCCTTGTGTCTCATTGTGTACCTTTCATCAACAATATCCCAGTCACATGTGTCACAGAGCAACTTTCATCAACAATTCCCAACCACATGTGTCAGCGTGCACCGTTCATCAACAATATGGCAGGCACGTGAGTCAGCGTGCACCTTTCATCAACAATATCCCAGCCACGTGGGTCAGCGTGCAACTTTCATCAACAATTCCCAGCCACGTGAGTCAGCGTGTAGCTTTCATCAACAATAACCCAGCCATGTGACTCATTGTGCAGCTTTCATCAACAGTTTCCAGCCACGTCAGTCAGTGTGCACCTTTCATCAACAATATCCAGTCAGTTGACTCATAGTACACGTGGCATCAACAATTCCCAGTCACGTCGGTCAGCGTGCAACTTTCATCAACAATTCCCAGCCACGTGAGTCAGCGTGTAGCTTTCATCAACAATATCCAGCCAGGTGACTCATAGTACACGTGGCATCAACAATTCCCAGCCACGTGAGTCACCGTGAACTTTTCATCAACAAAATCCCAGCCACGTGAGTCAGCGTGCACCTTTCATCAACTTTATCCCAGCCACGTGACTCATCGTGCACCTTTCATCAACAATCTCCCAGCCACATGAGTCAGTGTGCATCTTCCATCAACAATATCCCAGACACGTGAGTCAGTGTGCAACTTTCATCAACAATATCCCAGCCACGTGAGTCAGAGTGCACATTTCATCAACACTATCCAAGCCACGTGAGTCAGTGTGCAACTTTCATCAACAATTTCTAGCCTCGTGTCTCATTGTGTACCTTTCATCAACAATATCCCAGTCACATGTGTCACCGAGCAACTTTCATCGACGAATTCAGGCCACGTGAGTCAGAGTGCACCTTTCATCAACAATATCCCAGACACGTGAGACAGCGTGCACCTTTCATCAACAATATCCAAGCCAGGTGAGACAGCATGCACATTTCATCAACAATATCCGAGCCACGTGAGTCAGTGTGCACCTTTCATCAACAATATCCAAGCCAGGTGAGACAGCATGCACATTTCATCAACAATATCCGAGCCACGTGAGTCAGTGTGCACCTTTCATCAACAATTTCCTGTCTCGTGCCTCATTGTGCACCGTTCATCAACAATATGGCAGGCACGTGAGTCAGCGTGCACCTTTCATCGACGATTTCCAGCCACGTGAGTCAGCGTGCACCTTTCATCAACAATATCCCAGACACGTGAGTCAGCGTGCACCTTTCATCAACAATATCCAAGCCAGGTGAGACAGCATGCACATTTCATCAACAATATCCGAGCCATGTGAGTCAGTGTGCACCTTTCATCAACAATTTCCTGTCTCGTGCCTCATTGTGCACCGTTCATCAACAATATCCCAGACACGTGAGTCAGCGTGCACCTTTCATCAACAATATTCAAGCCAGGTGTGTCAGCGTGCACCTTTCATCAACAATATCCCAGACACGTGAGTCAGCGTGCACCTTTCATAAACAATATCCAAGCCTGGTGAGACAGCGTGCACATTTCATCAACAATATCCGAGCCACGTGAGTCAGTGTGCACCTTTCATCAACAATATCCAAGCCAGGTGAGACAGCGTGCACATTTCATCAACAATATCCGAGCCACGTGAGTCAGTGTGCACCTTTCATCAACAATTTCCTGTCTCGTGCCTCATTGTGCACGGTTCATCAACAATATGGCAGGCACGTGAGTCAATGTGCACCTTTCATCGACGATTTCCAGCAATGTGAGTCAGCGTGCACCTTTCATCAACAATATCCCAGACACGTGAGTCAGTGTGCACCTTTCATCAACAATATCCAAGCCAGGTGAGACAGCGTGCACATTTCATCAACAATATCCGAGCCACGTGAGTCAGTGTGCACCTTTCATCAACAATTTCCTGTCTCGTTCCTCATTGTGCACCTTTCATCAACAATATGGCAGGCACGTGAGTCAGCGTGCACCTTTCATCAACAATTTCCTGTCTCGTGCCTCATTGTGCACCGTTCATCAACAATATGGCAGGCACGTGAGTCAGCGTGCACCTTTCATCGACGATTTCCAGCCACGTGAGTCAGCGTGCACCTTTCATCAACAATATCCCAGACACGTGAGTCAGCGTGCACCTTTCATCAACAATATCCAAGCCAGGTGAGACAGCGTGCACATTTCATCCACAATATCCGAGCCATGTGAGTCAGTGTACACCTTTCATCAACAATTTCCTGTCTCGTGCCTCATTGTGCACCGTTCATTAACAATATGGCAGGCACTTGAGTCAGCGTGCACCTTTCATCGACGATTTCCAGCCACGTGAGTCAGCATGCACCTTTCCTCAACAATATCCCAGACACGTGAGTCAGCGTGCACCTTTCATCAACAATTTCCTGTCTCGTGCCTCATTGTGCACCGTTCATCAACAATATGGCAGGCACGTGAGTCAGCGTGCACCTTTCATCGACGATTTCCAGCCACGTGAGTCAGCGTGCACCTTTCATCAACAATATCCCAGACACGTGAGTCAGCGTGCACCTTTCATCAACAATATCCAAGCCAGGTGAGACAGCATGCACATTTCATCAACAATATCCGAGCCATGTGAGTCAGTGTGCACCTTTCATCAACAATTTCCTGTCTCGTGCCTCATTGTGCACCGTTCATTAACAATATGGCAGGCACGAGAGTCAGCGTGCACCTTTCATCGACGATTTCCAGCCACGTGAGTCAGCGTGCACCTTTCCTCAACAATATCCCAGACACGTGAGTCAGCGTGCACCTTTCATCAACAATATTCAAGCCAGGTGTGTCAGCGTGCACCTTTCATCAACAATATCCCAGACACGTCAGTCAGCGTGCACCTTTCATAAACAATATCCAAGCCTGCTGAGACAGCGTGCACATTTCATCAACAATATCCGAGCCACGTGAGTCAGTGTGCACCTTTCATCAACAATATCCAAGCCAGGTGAGACAGCGTGCACATTTCATCAACAATATCCGAGCCACGTGAGTCAGTGTGCACCTTTCATCAACAATTTCCTGTCTCGTGCCTCATTGTGCACGGTTCATCAACAATATGGCAGGCACGTGAGTCAATGTGCACCTTTCATCGACGATTTCCAGCAATGTGAGTCAGCGTGCACCTTTCATCAACAATATCCCAGACACGTGAGTCAGTGTGCACCTTTCATCAACAATATCCAAGCCAGGTGAGACAGCGTGCACATTTCATCAACAATATCCGAGCCACGTGAGTCAGTGTGCACCTTTCATCAACAATTTCCTGTCTCATTCCTCATTGTGCACCTTTCATCAACAATATGGCAGGCACGTGAGTCAGCGTGCACCTTTCATCAACAATTTCCTGTCTCGTGCCTCATTGTGCACCGTTCATCAACAATATGGCAGGCACGTGAGTCAGCGTGCACCTTTCATCGACGATTTCCAGCCACGTGAGTCAGCGTGCACCTTTCATCAACAATATCCCAGACACGTGAGTCAGCGTGCACCTTTCATCAACAATATCCAAGCCAGGTGAGACAGCGTGCACATTTCATCAACAATATCCGAGCCATGTGAGTCAGTGTACACCTTTCATCAACAATTTCCTGTCTCGTGCCTCATTATGCACCGTTCATTAACAATATGGCAGGCACTTGAGTCAGCGTGCACCTTTCATCGACGATTTCCAGCCACGTGAGTCAGCATGCACCTTTCCTCAACAATATCCCAGACACGTGAGTCAGCGTGCACCTTTCATCAACAATATTCAAGCCAGGTGAGTCAGCGTGCACCTTTCATCAACAATATCCCAGACACGTGAGACAGCGTGCACCTTTCATAAACAATATCCAAGCCAGGTGAGACAGCGTGCACATTTCATCAACAATATCCGAGCTACGTGAGTCAGTGTGCACCTTTCATCAACAATATCCAAGCCAGGTGAGACAGCGTGCACATTTCATCAACAATATCCGAACCACGTGAGTCAGTGTGCACCTTTCATCAACAATTTCCTGTCTCGTGCCTCATTGTGCACCGTTCATCAACAATATGGCAGGCACGTGAGTCAGTGTGCACCTTTCATCGACGATTTCCAGCCACGTGAGTCAGCGTGCACCTTTCATCAACAATATCCCAGACACGTGAGTCAGTGTGCACCTTTCATCAACAATATCCAAGTCAGGTGAGACAGCGTGCACATTTCATCAACAATATCCGAGCCACGTGAGTCAGTGTGCACCTTTCATCAACAATTTCCTGTCTCGTTCCTCATTGTGCACCTTTCATCAACAATATGGCAGGCACGTGAGTCAGCGTGCACCTTTCATCGACGATTTCCAGCCACGTGAGTCAGCGTGCACCTTTCATCAACAATATCCCAGACACGTGAGTCAGCGTGCACCTTTCATCAACAATATCCAAGCCAGGTGAGACAGCGTGCACATTTCATCAACAATATCCGAGCCACGTGAGTCAGTGTGCACCTTTCATCAACAATTTCCTGTCTCGTGCCTCATTGTGCACCGTTCATCAACAATATGGCAGGCACGTGAGTCAGCGTGCACCTTTCATCGACGATTTCCAGCCACGTGAGTCAGCGTGCACCTTTCATCAACAATATCCCAGACACGTGAGTCAGCGTGCACCTTTCATCAACAATATCCAAGCCAGGTGGGACAGCGTGCACATTTCATCAACAATATCCGAGCCACGTGAGTCAGTGTGCACCTTTCATCAACAATTTCCTGTCTCGTGCCTCATTGTGCACCGTTCATCAACAATATGGCAGGCACGTGAGTCAGCGTGCACCTTTCATTGACGATTTCCAGCCACGTGAGTCAGCGTGCACCTTCCATCAACAATATCCCAGACACGTGAGTCAGCGTGCACCTTTCATCAACAATATCCAAGCCAGGTGAGACAGCGTGCACATTTCATCAACAATATCCGAGCCACGTGAGTCAGTGTGCACCTTTCATCAACAATTTCCTGTCTCGTGCCTCATTGTGCACCGTTCATCAACAATATGGCAGGCATGTGAGTCAGCGTGCACCTTTCATCGACGATTTCCAGCCACGTGAGTCAGCGTGCACCTTTCATCAACAATATCCCAGACACGTGAGTCAGTGTGCACCTTTCATCAACAATTTCCTGTCTCGTGCCTCATTGTCCACCTTTCATCAACAAATTCCTAGCCACGTGAGTCAGCATGCACCTTTCATCAACAATATGGCAGCCACGTGAGTCAGTGTGCATCTTCCATTAACAATATCCGAGCCACGTGAGTCACCGTGAACTTTTCATCAACAAAATCCCAGCCATGTGAGTCAGCGTGCACCGTTCATCAACAATAACCCAGCCACGTGACTCATCGTGCACCTTTCATCAACAATATCCCAGCCACGTGAGTCAGAGTGCAGCTTTCATCAACAATTTCCAGCCACGTGACTCATTGTGCACCTTACGTCAACAATTCCCAGCCACATTACTCATTGTGCACGTTTCATCAATAATATCCCAACCACATGTGTCAGCGTGCACCGTTCATCAACAATATGGCAGGCACGTGAGTCAGCGTGCACCTTTCATCAACAATATCCCAGCCACGTGGGTCAGCGTGCAACTTTCATCAACAATTCCCAGCCACGTGAGTCAGCGTGTAGCTTTCATCAACAATAACCCAGCCATGTGACTCATTGTGCAGCTTTCATCAACAGTTTCCAGCCACGTCAGTCAGTGTGCACCTTTCATCAACAATATCCAGTCAGTTGACTCATAGTACACGTGGCATCAACAATTCCCAGTCACGTCGGTCAGCGTGCAACTTTCATCAACAATTCCCAGCCACGTGAGTCAGCGTGTAGCTTTCATCAACAATATCCAGCCAGGTGACTCATAGTACACGTGGCATCAACAATTCCCAGCCACGTGAGTCACCGTGAACTTTTCATCAACAAAATCCCAGCCACGTGAGTCAGCGTGCACCTTTCATCAACTTTATCCCAGCCACGTGACTCATCGTGCACCTTTCATCAACAATCTCCCAGCCACATGAGTCAGTGTGCATCTTCCATCAACAATATCCCAGACACGTGAGTCAGTGTGCAACTTTCATCAACAATATCCCAGCCACGTGAGTCAGAGTGCACATTTCATCAACAATATCCAAGCCACGTGAGTCAGTGTGCAACTTTCATCAACAATTTCTAGCCTCGTGTCTCATTGTGTACCTTTCATCAACAATATCCCAGTCACATGTGTCACCGAGCAACTTTCATCAACAATTCCCAACCACATGTGTCAGCGTGCACCGTTCATCAACAATATGGCAGGCACGTGAGTCAGCGTGCACCTTTCATCGACGGTTTTCAGCCACGTGAGTCAGCGTGCACCTTTCATCAACAATATCCCAGCCAGGTGAGTCAGAGTGCACATTTCATCAACAATATCCAAGACACGTGAGTCAGTGTGCAACTTTCATCAACAATTTCCAGCCTCGTGTCTCATTGTGTACCTTTCATCAACAATATCCCAGTCACATGTGTCACCGAGCAACTTTCATCAACAATTCCCAACCACATGTGTCAGCGTGCACCGTTCATCAACAATATGGCAGGCATGTGAGTCAGCGTGCACCTTTCATCGACGATTTCCAGCCACGTGAGTCAGCGTGCACCTTTCATCAACAATATCCCAGACACGTGAGTCAGCGTGCACCTTTCATCAACAATATCCAAGCCAGGTGAGACAGCGTGCACATTTCATCAACAAAATCCCAGCCACATGAGTCAGCGTGCACCTTTCATCAACTGTATCCCAGCCACGCGACTCATCGTGCACCTTTCATCAACAATCTCCCAGCCACATGAGTCAGTGTGCATCTTCCATCAACAATATCCCAGACACGTGAGTCAGAGTGCACATTTCATCAACAATATCCAAGACACGTGAGTCAGTGTGCAACTTTCATCAACAATTCCCAACCACATGTGTCAGCGTGCACCATTCATCAACAATATGGCAGGCACGTGTGTCAGCGTGCACCTTTCATCGACGATTTCCAGCCACGTGAGTCAGCGTGCACCTTTCATCAAAAATATCCCAGACACGTGAGTCAGTGTGCACCTTTCATCAACAATTTCCTGTCTCGTGCCTCATTGTGCACCTTTCATCAACAATATGGCAGGCACGTGAGTCAGCGTGCACCTTTCATCAACAATATCCAAGCCAGGTGAGACAGCGTGCACATTTCATCAACAATATCCGAGCCACGTGAGTCAGTGTGCACCTTTCATCAACAATTTCCTGTCTCGTGCCTCATTGTGCACCGTTCATCAACAATATGGCAGGCACGTGAGTCAGCGTGCACCTTTCATCGACGATTTCCAGCCACGTGAGTCAGCGTGCACCTTTCATCAACAATATCCCAGACACGTGAGTCAGCGTGCACCTTTCATCAACAATATCCAAGCCAGGTGAGACAGCGTGCACCTTTCATCAACAATATCCCAGACACGTGAGTCAGTGTGCACCTTTCATCAACAATATCCAAGCCAGGTGAGACAGCGTGCACATTTCATCAACAATTCCCAGCCACGTGAGTCAGCGTGTAGCTTTCATCAACAATAACCCAGCCATGTGACTCATTGTGCAGCTTTCATCAACAGTTTCCAGCCACGTCAGTCAGTGTGCACCTTTCATCAACAATATCCAGTCAGTTGACTCATAGTACACGTGGCATCAACAATTCCCAGTCACGTCGGTCAGCGTGCAACTTTCATCAACAATTCCCAGCCACGTGAGTCAGCGTGTAGCTTTCATCAACAATATCCAGCCAGGTGACTCATAGTACACGTGGCATCAACAATTCCCAGCCACGTGAGTCACCGTGAACTTTTCATCAACAAAATCCCAGCCACGTGAGTCAGCGTGCACCTTTCATCAACTTTATCCCAGCCATGTGACTCATCGTGCACCTTTCATCAACAATCTCCCAGCCACATGAGTCAGTGTGCATCTTCCATCAACAATATCCCAGACACGTGAGTCAGTGTGCAACTTTCATCAACAATATCCCAGCCACGTGAGTCAGAGTGCACATTTCATCAACAATATCCAAGCCACGTGAGTCAGTGTGCAACTTTCATCAACAATTTCTAGCCTCGTGTCTCATTGTGTACCTTTCATCAACAATATCCCAGTCACATGTGTCACCGAGCAACTTTCATCAACAATTCCCAACCACATGTGTCAGCGTGCACCGTTCATCAACAATATGGCAGGCACGTGAGTCAGCGTGCACCTTTCATTGACGATTTCCAGCCACGTGAGACAGCGTGCACCTTTCATCAACAATATCCCAGCCAGGTGAGTCAGCGTGCACCATTCATCGACAATATCCAAGCCATGTGACTCATTGTGCACCTTTCATCAACAATTTCCTGTCTCGTGCCTCATTGTCCACCTTTCATCAACAAATTCCTAGCCACGTGAGTCAGCATGCACCTTTCATCAACAATATGGCAGCCACGTGAGTCAGTGTGCATCTTCCATTAACAATATCCGAGCCACGTGAGTCACCGTGAACTTTTCATCAACAAAATCCCAGCCATGTGAGTCAGCGTGCACCTTTCATCAACAATATCCCAGCCACGTGACTCATCGTGCACCTTTCATCAACAATATCCCAGCCATGTGAGTCAGAGTGCAGCTTTCATCAACAATTTCCAGCCACGTGACTCATTGTGCACCTTACGTCAACAATTCCCAGCCACATTACTCATTGTGCACGTTTCATCAATAATATCCCAGTCACATGTGTCACCGTGCAACTTTCATCAACAATTCCCAACCACATGTGTCAGCGAGCACCGTTCATCAACAATATGGCAGGCACCTGAGTCAGCCTGCACCTTTCATCGACGATTTCCAGCCACGTGAGACAGCGTGCACCTTTCATCAACAATATCCCAGCCACATGGGTCAGCGTGTAGCTTTCATCAACAATATCCAGTCAGTTGACTCATAGTACACGTGGCATCAACAATATCCCAGCCACGTGACTCATCGTGCACCTTTCATCAACAATATCCCAGCCACGTGAGTCAGAGTGCAGCTTTCATCAACAATTTCCAGCCACGTGACTCATTGTGAACCTTACGTCAACAATTCCCAGCCACATTACTCATTGTGCACGTTTCATCAATAATATCCCAGTCACATGTGTCACCGTGCAACTTTCATCAACAATTCCCAACCACATGTGTCAGCGAGCACCGTTCATCAACAATATGGCAGGCACCTGAGTCAGCCTGCACCTTTCATCGACGATTTCCAGTCACGTGAGACAGCGTGCACCTTTCATCAACAATATCCCAGCCACGTGGGTCAGCGTGCAAATTTCATCAACAATTCCCAGCCACGTGAGTCAGCGTGTATCTTTCATCAACAATAACCCAGCCTAATGACTCATTGTGCAGCTTTCATCAACAGTTTCCAGCCACGTCAGTCAGTGTGCACCTTTCATCAACAATATCCAGTCAGTTGACTAATAGTACATGTGGCATCAACAATTCCCAGTCACGTGGGTCAGCGTGCAACTTTCATCAACAATTCCCAGCCACGTGAGTCAGCGTGTAGCTTTCATCAACAATATCCAGCCAGGTGACTCATAGTACACGTGGCATCAACAATTCCCAGCCACGTGAGTCACCGTGAACTTTTCATCAACAAAATCCCAGCCACATGAGTCAGCGTGCACCTTTCATCAACTGTATCCCAGCCACGCGACTCATCGTGCACCTTTCATCAACAATCTCCCAGCCACATGAGTCAGTGTGCATCTTCCATCAACAATATCCCAGACACGTGAGTCAGAGTGCACATTTCATCAACAATATCCAAGACACGTGAGTCAGTGTGCAACTTTCATCAACAATTCCCAACCACATGTGTCAGCGTGCACCATTCATCAACAATATGGCAGGCACGTGTGTCAGCGTGCACCTTTCATCGACGATTTCCAGCCACGTGAGTCAGCGTGCACCTTTCATCAAAAATATCCCAGACACGTGAGTCAGTGTGCACCTTTCATCAACAATTTCCTGTCTCGTGCCTCATTGTGCACCTTTCATCAACAATATGGCAGGCACGTGAGTCAGCGTGCACCTTTCATCAACAATATCCAAGCCAGGTGAGACAGCGTGCACATTTCATCAACAATATCCGAGCCACGTGAGTCAGTGTGCACCTTTCATCAACAATTTCCTGTCTCGTGCCTCATTGTGCACCGTTCATCAACAATATGGCAGGCACGTGAGTCAGCGTGCACCTTTCATCGACGATTTCCAGCCACGTGAGTCAGCGTGCACCTTTCATCAACAATATCCCAGACACGTGAGTCAGCGTGCACCTTTCATCAACAATATCCAAGCCAGGTGAGACAGCGTGCACCTTTCATCAACAATATCCCAGACACGTGAGTCAGTGTGCACCTTTCATCAACAATATCCAAGCCAGGTGAGACAGCGTGCACATTTCATCAACAATATCCGAGCCACGTGAGTCAGTGTGCACCTTTCATCAACAATTTCCTGTCTCGTGCCTCATTGTGCACCGTTCATCAACAATATGGCAGGCACGTGAGTCAGCGTGCACCTTTCATCGACGATTTCCAGCCACGTGAGTCAGCGTGCACCTTTCATCAACAATATCCCAGACACGTGAGTCAGCGTGCACCTTTCATCAACAATATCCAAGGCAGGTGAGACAGCGTGCACATTTCATCAACAATATCCGAGCCACGTGAGTCAGTGTGCACCTTTCATCAACAATTTCCTGTCTCGTGCCTCATTGTGCACCTTTCATCAACAAATTCCCAGCCACGTGAGTCAGCATGCACATTTCATTAACAATATGGCAGGCACGTGAGTCAGCGTGCACCTTTCATCGACGATTTCCAGCCACATGAGTCAGTGTGCATCTTCCATTAACAATATCCGAGCCACGTGTGTCACCGTGAAGATTTCATCAACAAAATCGCAGCCACGTGAGTCAGCGTGCAACTTTAATCAACTATAACCCAGACACGTGACTCATCGTGCACCTTTCATCAACAATATCGCAGCCACGTGAGTCAGTGTGTATCTTCCATCAACAATATCCCAGACACGTGTGTCAGTGTGCGACTTTCATCAACAATATCCAAGCCAGGTGAGACAGCGTGCACATTTCATCAACAATATCCGAGCCACGTGAGTCAGTGTGCACCTTTCATCAACAATTTCCTGTCTCATTCCTCATTGTGCACCTTTCATCAACAATATGGCAGGCACGTGAGTCAGCGTGCACCTTTCATCAACAATTTCCTGTCTCGTGCCTCATTGTGCACCGTTCATCAACAATATGGCAGGCACGTGAGTCAGCGTGCACCTTTCATCGACGATTTCCAGCCACGTGAGTCAGCGTGCACCTTTCATCAACAATATCCCAGACACGTGAGTCAGCGTGCACCTTTCATCAACAATATCCAAGCCAGGTGAGACAGCGTGCACATTTCATCAACAATATCCGAGCCATGTGAGTCAGTGTACACCTTTCATCAACAATTTCCTGTCTCGTGCCTCATTATGCACCGTTCATTAACAATATGGCAGGCACTTGAGTCAGCGTGCACCTTTCATCGACGATTTCCAGCCACGTGAGTCAGCATGCACCTTTCCTCAACAATATCCCAGACACGTGAGTCAGCGTGCACCTTTCATCAACAATATTCAAGCCAGGTGAGTCAGCGTGCACCTTTCATCAACAATATCCCAGACACGTGAGACAGCGTGCACCTTTCATAAACAATATCCAAGCCAGGTGAGACAGCGTGCACATTTCATCAACAATATCCGAGCTACGTGAGTCAGTGTGCACCTTTCATCAACAATATCCAAGCCAGGTGAGACAGCGTGCACATTTCATCAACAATATCCGAACCACGTGAGTCAGTGTGCACCTTTCATCAACAATTTCCTGTCTCGTGCCTCATTGTGCACCATTCATCAACAATATGGCAGGCACGTGAGTCAGTGTGCACCTTTCATCGACGACTTCCAGCCACGTGAGTCAGCGTGCACCTTTCATCAACAATATCCCAGACACGTGAGTCAGTGTGCACCTTTCATCAACAATATCCAAGTCAGGTGAGACAGCGTGCACATTTCATCAACAATATCCGAGCCACGTGAGTCAGTGTGCACCTTTCATCAACAATTTCCTGTCTCGTTCCTCATTGTGCACCTTTCATCAACAATATGGCAGGCACGTGAGTCAGCGTGCACCTTTCATCGACGATTTCCAGCCACGTGAGTCAGCGTGCACCTTTCATCAACAATATCCCAGACACGTGAGTCAGCGTGCACCTTTCATCAACAATATCCAAGCCAGGTGAGACAGCGTGCACATTTCATCAACAATATCCGAGCCACGTGAGTCAGTGTGCACCTTTCATCAACAATTTCCTGTCTCGTGCCTCATTGTGCACCGTTCATCAACAATATGGCAGGCACGTGAGTCAGCGTGCACCTTTCATCGACGATTTCCAGCCACGTGAGTCAGCGTGCACCTTTCATCAACAATATCCCAGACACGTGAGTCAGCGTGCACCTTTCATCAACAATATCCAAGCCAGGTGGGACAGCGTGCACATTTCATCAACAATATCCGAGCCACGTGAGTCAGTGTGCACCTTTCATCAACAATTTCCTGTCTCGTGCCTCATTGTGCACCGTTCATCAACAATATGGCAGGCACGTGAGTCAGCGTGCACCTTTCATTGACGATTTCCAGCCACGTGAGTCAGCGTGCACCTTCCATCAACAATATCCCAGACACGTGAGTCAGCGTGCACCTTTCATCAACAATATCCAAGCCAGGTGAGACAGCGTGCACATTTCATCAACAATATCCGAGCCACGTGAGTCAGTGTGCACCTTTCATCAACAATTTCCTGTCTCGTGCCTCATTGTGCACCGTTCATCAACAATATGGCAGGCATGTGAGTCAGCGTGCACCTTTCATCGACGATTTCCAGCCACGTGAGTCAGCGTGCACCTTTCATCAACAATATCCCAGACACGTGAGTCAGTGTGCACCTTTCATCAACAATTTCCTGTCTCGTGCCTCATTGTCCACCTTTCATCAACAAATTCCTAGCCACGTGAGTCAGCATGCACCTTTCATCAACAATATGGCAGCCACGTGAGTCAGTGTGCATCTTCCATTAACAATATCCGAGCCACGTGAGTCACCGTGAACTTTTCATCAACAAAATCCCAGCCATGTGAGTCAGCGTGCACCGTTCATCAACAATAACCCAGCCACGTGACTCATCGTGCACCTTTCATCAACAATATCCCAGCCACGTGAGTCAGAGTGCAGCTTTCATCAACAATTTCCAGCCACGTGACTCATTGTGCACCTTACGTCAACAATTCCCAGCCACATTACTCATTGTGCACGTTTCATCAATAATATCCCAACCACATGTGTCAGCGTGCACCGTTCATCAACAATATGGCAGGCACGTGAGTCAGCGTGCACCTTTCATCAACAATATCCCAGCCACGTGGGTCAGCGTGCAACTTTCATCAACAATTCCCAGCCACGTGAGTCAGCGTGTAGCTTTCATCAACAATAACCCAGCCATGTGACTCATTGTGCAGCTTTCATCAACAGTTTCCAGCCACGTCAGTCAGTGTGCACCTTTCATCAACAATATCCAGTCAGTTGACTCATAGTACACGTGGCATCAACAATTCCCAGTCACGTCGGTCAGCGTGCAACTTTCATCAACAATTCCCAGCCACGTGAGTCAGCGTGTAGCTTTCATCAACAATATCCAGCCAGGTGACTCATAGTACACGTGGCATCAACAATTCCCAGCCACGTGAGTCACCGTGAACTTTTCATCAACAAAATCCCAGCCACGTGAGTCAGCGTGCACCTTTCATCAACTTTATCCCAGCCACGTGACTCATCGTGCACCTTTCATCAACAATCTCCCAGCCACATGAGTCAGTGTGCATCTTCCATCAACAATATCCCAGACACGTGAGTCAGTGTGCAACTTTCATCAACAATATCCCAGCCACGTGAGTCAGAGTGCACATTTCATCAACAATATCCAAGCCACGTGAGTCAGTGTGCAACTTTCATCAACAATTTCTAGCCTCGTGTCTCATTGTGTACCTTTCATCAACAATATCCCAGTCACATGTGTCACCGAGCAACTTTCATCAACAATTCCCAACCACATGTGTCAGCGTGCACCGTTCATCAACAATATGGCAGGCACGTGAGTCAGCGTGCACCTTTCATCGACGGTTTTCAGCCACGTGAGTCAGCGTGCACCTTTCATCAACAATATCCCAGCCAGGTGAGTCAGAGTGCACATTTCATCAACAATATCCAAGACACGTGAGTCAGTGTGCAACTTTCATCAACAATTTCCAGCCTCGTGTCTCATTGTGTACCTTTCATCAACAATATCCCAGTCACATGTGTCACCGAGCAACTTTCATCAACATTTCCCAACCACATGTGTCAGCGTGCACCGTTCATCAACAATATGGCAGGCACGTGAGTCAGCGTGCACCTTTCATCGACGATTTCCAGCCACGTGAGTCAGCGTGCACCTTTCATCAACAATATCCCAGACACGTGAGTCAGCGTGCACCTTTCATCAACAATATCCAAGCCAGGTGAGACAGCGTGCACATTTCATCAACAAAATCCCAGCCACATGAGTCAGTGTGCATCTTCCATCAACAATATCCCAGACACGTGAGTCAGAGTGCACATTTCATCAACAATATCCAAGACACGTGAGTCAGTGTGCAACTTTCATCAACAATTCCCAACCACATGTGTCAGCGTGCACCATTCATCAACAATATGGCAGGCACGTGTGTCAGCGTGCACCTTTCATCGACGATTTCCAGCCACGTGAGTCAGCGTGCACCTTTCATCAAAAATATCCCAGACACGTGAGTCAGTGTGCACCTTTCATCAACAATTTCCTGTCTCGTGCCTCATTGTGCACCTTTCATCAACAATATGGCAGGCACGTGAGTCAGCGTGCACCTTTCATCAACAATATCCAAGCCAGGTGAGACAGCGTGCACATTTCATCAACAATATCCGAGCCACGTGAGTCAGTGTGCACCTTTCATCAACAATTTCCTGTCTCGTGCCTCATTGTGCACCGTTCATCAACAATATGGCAGGCACGTGAGTCAGCGTGCACCTTTCATCGACGATTTCCAGCCACGTGAGTCAGCGTGCACCTTTCATCAACAATATCCCAGACACGTGAGTCAGCGTGCACCTTTCATCAACAATATCCAAGCCAGGTGAGACAGCGTGCACCTTTCATCAACAATATCCCAGACACGTGAGTCAGTGTGCACCTTTCATCAACAATATCCAAGCCAGGTGAGACAGCGTGCACATTTCATCAACAATTCCCAGCCACGTGAGTCAGCGTGTAGCTTTCATCAACAATAACCCAGCCATGTGACTCATTGTGCAGCTTTCATCAACAGTTTCCAGCCACGTCAGTCAGTGTGCACCTTTCATCAACAATATCCAGTCAGTTGACTCATAGTACACGTGGCATCAACAATTCCCAGTCACGTCGGTCAGCGTGCAACTTTCATCAACAATTCCCAGCCACGTGAGTCAGCGTGTAGCTTTCATCAACAATATCCAGCCAGGTGACTCATAGTACACGTGGCATCAACAATTCCCAGCCACGTGAGTCACCGTGAACTTTTCATCAACAAAATCCCAGCCACGTGAGTCAGCGTGCACCTTTCATCAACTTTATCCCAGCCACGTGACTCATCGTGCACCTTTCATCAACAATCTCCCAGCCACATGAGTCAGTGTGCATCTTCCATCAACAATATCCCAGACACGTGAGTCAGTGTGCAACTTTCATCAACAATATCCCAGCCACGTGAGTCAGAGTGCACATTTCATCAACAATATCCAAGCCACGTGAGTCAGTGTGCAACTTTCATCAACAATTTCTAGCCTCGTGTCTCATTGTGTACCTTTCATCAACAATATCCCAGTCACATGTGTCACCGAGCAACTTTCATCAACAATTCCCAACCACATGTGTCAGCGTGCACCGTTCATCAACAATATGGCAGGCACGTGAGTCAGCGTGCACCTTTCATTGACGATTTCCAGCCACGTGAGACAGCGTGCACCTTTCATCAACAATATCCCAGCCAGGTGAGTCAGCGTGCACCATTCATCGACAATATCCAAGCCATGTGACTCATTGTGCACCTTTCATCAACAATTTCCTGTCTCGTGCCTCATTGTCCACCTTTCATCAACAAATTCCTAGCCACGTGAGTCAGCATGCACCTTTCATCAACAATATGGCAGCCACGTGAGTCAGTGTGCATCTTCCATTAACAATATCCGAGCCACGTGAGTCACCGTGAACTTTTCATCAACAAAATCCCAGCCATGTGAGTCAGCGTGCACCTTTCATCAACAATATCCCAGCCACGTGACTCATCGTGCACCTTTCATCAACAATATCCCAGCCACGTGAGTCAGAGTGCAGCTTTCATCAACAATTTCCAGCCACGTGACTCATTGTGCACCTTACGTCAACAATTCCCAGCCACATTACTCATTGTGCACGTTTCATCAATAATATCCCAGTCACATGTGTCACCGTGCAACTTTCATCAACAATTCCCAACCACATGTGTCAGCGAGCACCGTTCATCAACAATATGGCAGGCACCTGAGTCAGCCTGCACCTTTCATCGACGATTTCCAGCCACGTGAGACAGCGTGCACCTTTCATCAACAATATCCCAGCCACATGGGTCAGCGTGTAGCTTTCATCAACAATATCCAGTCAGTTGACTCATAGTACACGTGGCATCAACAATATCCCAGCCACGTGACTCATCGTGCACCTTTCATCAACAATATCCCAGCCACGTGAGTCAGAGTGCAGCTTTCATCAACAATTTCCAGCCACGTGACTCATTGTGAACCTTACGTCAACAATTCCCAGCCACATTACTCATTGTGCACGTTTCATCAATAATATCCCAGTCACATGTGTCACCGTGCAACTTTCATCAACAATTCCCAACCACATGTGTCAGCGAGCACCGTTCATCAACAATATGGCAGGCACCTGAGTCAGCCTGCACCTTTCATCGACGATTTCCAGTCACGTGAGACAGCGTGCACCTTTCATCAACAATATCCCAGCCACGTGGGTCAGCGTGCAAATTTCATCAACAATTCCCAGCCACGTGAGTCAGCGTGTATCTTTCATCAACAATAACCCAGCCTAATGACTCATTGTGCAGCTTTCATCAACAGTTTCCAGCCACGTCAGTCAGTGTGCACCTTTCATCAACAATATCCAGTCAGTTGACTAATAGTACATGTGGCATCAACAATTCCCAGTCACGTGGGTCAGCGTGCAACTTTCATCAACAATTCCCAGCCACGTGAGTCAGCGTGTAGCTTTCATCAACAATATCCAGCCAGGTGACTCATAGTACACGTGGCATCAACAATTCCCAGCCACGTGAGTCACCGTGAACTTTTCATCAACAAAATCCCAGCCACATGAGTCAGCGTGCACCTTTCATCAACTGTATCCCAGCCACGCGACTCATCGTGCACCTTTCATCAACAATCTCCCAGCCACATGAGTCAGTGTGCATCTTCCATCAACAATATCCCAGACACGTGAGTCAGAGTGCACATTTCATCAACAATATCCAAGACACGTGAGTCAGTGTGCAACTTTCATCAACAATTCCCAACCACATGTGTCAGCGTGCACCATTCATCAACAATATGGCAGGCACGTGTGTCAGCGTGCACCTTTCATCGACGATTTCCAGCCACGTGAGTCAGCGTGCACCTTTCATCAAAAATATCCCAGACACGTGAGTCAGTGTGCACCTTTCATCAACAATTTCCTGTCTCGTGCCTCATTGTGCACCTTTCATCAACAATATGGCAGGCACGTGAGTCAGCGTGCACCTTTCATCAACAATATCCAAGCCAGGTGAGACAGCGTGCACATTTCATCAACAATATCCGAGCCACGTGAGTCAGTGTGCACCTTTCATCAACAATTTCCTGTCTCGTGCCTCATTGTGCACCGTTCATCAACAATATGGCAGGCACGTGAGTCAGCGTGCACCTTTCATCGACGATTTCCAGCCACGTGAGTCAGCGTGCACCTTTCATCAACAATATCCCAGACACGTGAGTCAGCGTGCACCTTTCATCAACAATATCCAAGCCAGGTGAGACAGCGTGCACCTTTCATCAACAATATCCCAGACACGTGAGTCAGTGTGCACCTTTCATCAACAATATCCAAGCCAGGTGAGACAGCGTGCACATTTCATCAACAATATCCGAGCCACGTGAGTCAGTGTGCACCTTTCATCAACAATTTCCTGTCTCGTGCCTCATTGTGCACCGTTCATCAACAATATGGCAGGCACGTGAGTCAGCGTGCACCTTTCATCGACGATTTCCAGCCACGTGAGTCAGCGTGCACCTTTCATCAACAATATCCCAGACACGTGAGTCAGCGTGCACCTTTCATCAACAATATCCAAGGCAGGTGAGACAGCGTGCACATTTCATCAACAATATCCGAGCCACGTGAGTCAGTGTGCACCTTTCATCAACAATTTCCTGTCTCGTGCCTCATTGTGCACCTTTCATCAACAAATTCCCAGCCACGTGAGTCAGCATGCACATTTCATTAACAATATGGCAGGCACGTGAGTCAGCGTGCACCTTTCATCGACGATTTCCAGCCACATGAGTCAGTGTGCATCTTCCATTAACAATATCCGAGCCACGTGAGTCACCGTGAAGATTTCATCAACAAAATCGCAGCCACGTGAGTCAGCGTGCAACTTTAATCAACTATAACCCAGACACGTGACTCATCGTGCACCTTTCATCAACAATATCGCAGCCACGTGAGTCAGTGTGTATCTTCCATCAACAATATCCCAGACACGTGAGTCAGTGTGCGACTTTCATCAACAATATCCCAGCCACTTGAGTCAGAGTGCACCTTTCATCCACAATATCCAAGACACGTGAGTCAGTGTGCAACTTTCATCAACAATTTCCAGCCTCGTGTCTCATTGTGCACATTTCATCAACAATATCCCAGCCACGTGAGTCAGCGTGCACCGTTCATCAACAATATGGCAGGCACGTGAGTCAGCGTGCACCTTTCATCGACGATTTTCAGCCACGTGAGTCAGCGTGCACCTTTCATCAACAATATCCCAGCCACGTGGGTCAGCGTGCAACTTTCATCAACAATTCCCAGCCACGTGAGTCAGCGTGTAGCTTTCATCAACAATAACCCAGCCATGTGACTCATTGTGCAGCTTTCATCAACAGTTTCCAGCCACGTCAGTCAGTGTGCACCTTTCATCAACAATATCCAGTCAGTTGACTCATAGTACACGTGGCATCAACAATTCCCAGTCACGTCGGTCAGCGTGCAACTTTCATCAACAATTCCCAGCAACGTGAGTCAGCGTGTAGCTTTCATCAACAATATCCAGCCAGGTGACTCATAGTACATGTGGCATCAACAATTCCCAGCCACGTGAGTCACCGTGAACTTTTCATCAACAAAATCCCAGCCACTTGAGTCAGCGTGCACCT
This sequence comes from Hemitrygon akajei, assembly GCF_048418815.1. Lineage (NCBI taxonomy): Eukaryota > Metazoa > Chordata > Chondrichthyes > Myliobatiformes > Dasyatidae > Hemitrygon > Hemitrygon akajei. The sequence goes on from NC_133127.1 coordinate 112,721,126, forward strand.
TTCATCAACTGTATCCCAGCCACGTGAATCATCGTGCACCTTTCATCAACAATCTCCCAGCCACATGAGTCAGTGTGCATCTTCCATCAACAATATCCCAGACATGTGAGTCAGTGTGCAACTTTCATCAACAATATCCCAGCCACGTGAGTCAGAGTGCACATTTCATCAACAATATCCAAGCCACGTGATTCAGTGTGCAAACTTTCATCAACAATTTCTAGCATCGTGTCTCATTGTGTACCTTTCATCAACAATATCCCAGTCACATGTGTCACCGAGCAACTTTCATCAACAATTCCCAACCACATGTGTCAGCGTGCACCGTTCATCAACAATATGGCAGGCAAGTGAGTCAGCGTGCACCTTTCATCGACGATTTTCAGCCACGTGAGTCAGCGTGCACCTTTCATCAACAATATCCCAGCCAGGTGAGTCAGAGTGCACATTTCATCAACAATATCCAAGACATGTGAGTCAGTGTGCAACTTTCATCAAAAATTTCCAGCCTTGTGTCTCATTGTGTACCTTTCATCAACAATATCCCAGTCACATGTGTCACCGAGCAACTTTCATCAACAATTCCCAACCACATGTGTCAGCGTGCACCGTTCATCAACAATATGGCAGGCACGTGAGTCAGCGTGCACCTTTCATCAACAATATCCCAGCCACGTGGGTCAGCGTGCAACTTTCATCAACAATTCCCAGCCACGTGAGTCAGCGTGTAGCTTTCATCAACAATAACCCAGCCATGTGACTCATTGTGCAGCTTTCATCAACAGTTTCCAGCCACGTCAGTCAGTGTGCACCTTTCATCAACAATATCCAGTCAGTTGACTCATAGTACACGTGGCATCAACAATTCCCAATCACGTCGGTCAGCGTGCAACTTTCATCAACAATTCCCAGCCACGTGAGTCAGCGTGTAGCTTTCATCAACAATATCCAGCCAGGTGACTCATAGTACACGTGGCATCAACAATTCCCAGCCACGTGAGTCACCGTGAACTTTTCATCAACAAAATCCCAGCCACGTGAGTCAGCGTGCACCTTTCATCAACTTTATCCCAGCCACGTGACTCATCGTGCACCTTTCATCAACAATCTCCCAGCCACATGAGTCAGTGTGCATCTTCCATCAACAATATCCCAGACACGTGAGTCAGTGTGCAACTTTCATCAACAATATCCCAGCCACGTGAGTCAGAGTGCACATTTCATCAACACTATCCAAGCCACGTGAGTCAGTGTGCAACTTTCATCAACAATTTCTAGCCTCGTGTCTCATTGTGTACCTTTCATCAACAATATCCCAGTCACATGTGTCACCGAGCAACTTTCATCGACGAATTCAGGCCACGTGAGTCAGAGTGCACCTTTCATCAACAATATCCCAGACACATGAGACAGCGTGCACCTTTCATCAACAATATCCAAGCCAGGTGAGACAGCGTGCACATTTCATCAACAATATCCGAGCCACGTGAGTCAGTGTGCACCTTTCATCAACAATATCCAAGCCAGGTGAGACAGCATGCACATTTCATCAACAATATCCGAGCCACGTGAGTCAGTGTGCACCTTTCATCAACAATTTCCTGTCTCGTGCCTCATTGTGCACCGTTCATCAACAGTATGGCAGGCACGTGAGTCAGCGTGCACCTTTCATCGACGATTTCCAGCCACGTGAGTCAGCGTGCACCTTTCATCAACAATATCCCAGACACGTGAGTCAGCGTGCACCTTTCATCAACAATATCCAAGCCAGGTGAGACAGCATGCACATTTCATCAACAATATCCGAGCCATGTGAGTCAGTGTGCACCTTTCATCAACAATTTCCTGTCTCGTGCCTCATTGTGCACCGTTCATTAACAATATGGCAGGCACGAGAGTCAGCGTGCACCTTTCATCGACGATTTCCAGCCACGTGAGTCAGCGTGCACCTTTCCTCAACAATATCCCAGACACGTGAGTCAGCGTGCACCTTTCATCAACAATATTCAAGCCAGGTGTGTCAGCGTGCACCTTTCATCAACAATATCCCAGACACGTGAGTCAGCGTGCACCTTTCATAAACAATATCCAAGCCTGGTGAGACAGTGTGCACATTTCATCAACAATATCCGAGCCACGTGAGTCAGTGTGCACCTTTCATCAACAATATCCAAGCCAGGTGAGACAGCGTGCACATTTCATCAACAATATCCGAGCCACGTGAGTCAGTGTGCACCTTTCATCAACAATTTCCTGTCTCGTGCCTCATTGTGCAACGTTCATCAACAATATGGCAGGCACGTGAGTCAATGTGCACCTTTCATCGACGATTTCCAGCAATGTGAGTCAGCGTGCACCTTTCATCAACAATATCCCAGACACGTGAGTCAGTGTGCACCTTTCATCAACAATATCCAAGCCAGGTGAGACAGCGTGCACATTTCATCAACAATATCCGAGCCACGTGAGTCAGTGTGCACCTTTCATCAACAATTTCCTGTCTCGTTCCTCATTGTGCACCTTTCATCAACAATATGGCAGGCACGTGAGTCAGCGTGCACCTTTCATCAACAATTTCCTGTCTCGTGCCTCATTGTGCACCGTTCATCAACAATATGGCAGGCACGTGAGTCAGCGTGCACCTTTCATCGACGATTTCCAGCCACGTGAGTCAGCGTGCACCTTTCATCAACAATATCCCAGACACGTGAGTCAGCGTGCACCTTTCATCAACAATATCCAAGCCAGGTGAGACAGCGTGCACATTTCATCAACAATATCCAAGCCATGTGAGTCAGTGTACACCTTTCATCAACAATTTCCTGTCTCGTGCCTCATTGTGCACCGTTCATTAACAATATGGCAGGCACTTGAGTCAGCGTGCACCTTTCATCGACGATTTCCAGCCACGTGAGTCAGCATGCACCTTTCCTCAACAATATCCCAGACACGTGAGTCAGCGTGCACCTTTCATCAACAATATTCAAGCCAGGTGAGTCAGCGTGCACCTTTCATCAACAATATCCCAGACACGTGAGACAGCGTGCACCTTTCATCAACAATATCCCAGTCACATGTGTCACCGAGCAACTTTCATCAACAATTCCCAACCACATGTGTCAGCGTGCACCGTTCATCAACAATATGGCAGGCACGTGAGTCAGCGTGCACCTTTCATCAACAATATCCCAGCCACGTGGGTCAGCGTGCAACTTTCATCAACAATTCCCAGCCACGTGAGTCAGCGTGTAGCTTTCATCAACAATAACCCAGCCATGTGACTCATTGTGCAGCTTTCATCAACAGTTTCCAGCCACGTCAGTCAGTGTGCACCTTTCATCAACAATATCCAGTCAGTTGACTCATAGTACACGTGGCATCAACAATTCCCAATCACGTCGGTCAGCGTGCAACTTTCATCAACAATTCCCAGCCACGTGAGTCAGCGTGTAGCTTTCATCAACAATATCCAGCCAGGTGACTCATAGTACACGTGGCATCAACAATTCCCAGCCACGTGAGTCACCGTGAACTTTTCATCAACAAAATCCCAGCCACGTGAGTCAGCGTGCACCTTTCATCAACTTTATCCCAGCCACGTGACTCATCGTGCACCTTTCATCAACAATCTCCCAGCCACATGAGTCAGTGTGCATCTTCCATCAACAATATCCCAGACACGTGAGTCAGTGTGCAACTTTCATCAACAATATCCCAGCCACGTGAGTCAGAGTGCACATTTCATCAACACTATCCAAGCCACGTGAGTCAGTGTGCAACTTTCATCAACAATTTCTAGCCTCGTGTCTCATTGTGTACCTTTCATCAACAATATCCCAGTCACATGTGTCACCGAGCAACTTTCATCGACGAATTCAGGCCACGTGAGTCAGAGTGCACCTTTCATCAACAATATCCCAGACACATGAGACAGCGTGCACCTTTCATCAACAATATCCAAGCCAGGTGAGACAGCGTGCACATTTCATCAACAATATCCGAGCCACGTGAGTCAGTGTGCACCTTTCATCAACAATATCCAAGCCAGGTGAGACAGCATGCACATTTCATCAACAATATCCGAGCCACGTGAGTCAGTGTGCACCTTTCATCAACAATTTCCTGTCTCGTGCCTCATTGTGCACCGTTCATCAACAGTATGGCAGGCACGTGAGTCAGCGTGCACCTTTCATCGACGATTTCCAGCCACGTGAGTCAGCGTGCACCTTTCATCAACAATATCCCAGACACGTGAGTCAGCGTGCACCTTTCATCAACAATATCCAAGCCAGGTGAGACAGCATGCACATTTCATCAACAATATCCGAGCCATGTGAGTCAGTGTGCACCTTTCATCAACAATTTCCTGTCTCGTGCCTCATTGTGCACCGTTCATTAACAATATGGCAGGCACGAGAGTCAGCGTGCACCTTTCATCGACGATTTCCAGCCACGTGAGTCAGCGTGCACCTTTCCTCAACAATATCCCAGACACGTGAGTCAGCGTGCACCTTTCATCAACAATATTCAAGCCAGGTGTGTCAGCGTGCACCTTTCATCAACAATATCCCAGACACGTGAGTCAGCGTGCACCTTTCATAAACAATATCCAAGCCTGGTGAGACAGTGTGCACATTTCATCAACAATATCCGAGCCACGTGAGTCAGTGTGCACCTTTCATCAACAATATCCAAGCCAGGTGAGACAGCGTGCACATTTCATCAACAATATCCGAGCCACGTGAGTCAGTGTACACCTTTCATCAACAATTTCCTGTCTCGTGCCTCATTGTGCAACGTTCATCAACAATATGGCAGGCACGTGAGTCAATGTGCACCTTTCATCGACGATTTCCAGCAATGTGAGTCAGCGTGCACCTTTCATCAACAATATCCCAGACACGTGAGTCAGTGTGCACCTTTCATCAACAATATCCAAGCCAGGTGAGACAGCGTGCACATTTCATCAACAATATCCGAGCCACGTGAGTCAGTGTGCACCTTTCATCAACAATTTCCTGTCTCGTTCCTCATTGTGCACCTTTCATCAACAATATGGCAGGCACGTGAGTCAGCGTGCACCTTTCATCAACAATTTCCTGTCTCGTGCCTCATTGTGCACCGTTCATCAACAATATGGCAGGCACGTGAGTCAGCGTGCACCTTTCATCGACGATTTCCAGCCACGTGAGTCAGCGTGCACCTTTCATCAACAATATCCCAGACACGTGAGTCAGCGTGCACCTTTCATCAACAATATCCAAGCCAGGTGAGACAGCGTGCACATTTCATCAACAATATCCGAGCCATGTGAGTCAGTGTACACCTTTCATCAACAATTTCCTGTCTCGTGCCTCATTGTGCACCGTTCATTAACAATATGGCAGGCACTTGAGTCAGCGTGCACCTTTCATCGACGATTTCCAGCCACGTGAGTCAGCATGCACCTTTCCTCAACAATATCCCAGACACGTGAGTCAGCGTGCACCTTTCATCAACAATATTCAAGCCAGGTGAGTCAGCGTGCACCTTTCATCAACAATATCCCAGACACGTGAGACAGCGTGCACCTTTCATAAACAATATCCAAGCCAGGTGAGACAGCGTGCACATTTCATCAACAATATCCGAGCTACGTGAGTCAGTGTGCACCTTTCATCAACAATATCCAAGCCAGGTGAGACAGCGTGCACATTTCATCAACAATATCCGAACCACGTGAGTCAGTGTGCACCTTTCATCAACAATTTCCTGTCTCGTGCCTCATTGTGCACCGTTCATCAACAATATGGCAGGCACGTGAGTCAGTGTGCACCTTTCATCGACGATTTCCAGCCACGTGAGTCAGCGTGCACCTTTCATCAACAATATCCCAGACACGTGAGTCAGCGTGCACCTTTCATCAACAATATCCAAGCCAGGTGAGACAGCGTGCACATTTCATCAACAATATCCGAGCCACGTGAGTCAGTGTGCACCTTTCATCAACAATTTCCTGTCTCGTGCCTCATTGTGCACCGTTCATCAACAATATGGCAGGCACGTGAGTCAGCGTGCACCTTTCATCGACGATTTCCAGCCACGTGAGTCAGCGTGCACCTTTCATCAACAATATCCCAGACACGTGAGTCAGCGTGCACCTTTCATCAACAATATCCAAGCCAGGTGGGACAGCGTGCACATTTCATCAACAATATCCGAGCCACGTGAGTCAGTGTGCACCTTTCATCAACAATTTCCTGTCTCGTGCCTCATTGTGCACCGTTCATCAACAATATGGCAGGCACGTGAGTCAGCGTGCACCTTTCATTGACGATTTCCAGCCACGTGAGTCAGCGTGCACCTTTCATCAACAATATCCCAGACACGTGAGTCAGCGTGCACCTTTCATCAACAATATCCAAGCCAGGTGAGACAGCGTGCACATTTCATCAACAATATCCGAGCCACGTGAGTCATTGTGCACCTTTCATCAACAATTTCCTGTCTCGTGCCTCATTGTGCACCGTTCATCAACAATATGGCAGGCATGTGAGTCAGCGTGCACCTTTCATCGACGATTTCCAGCCACGTGAGTCAGCGTGCACCTTTCATCAACAATATCCCAGACACGTGAGTCAGTGTGCACCTTTCATCAACAATTTCCTGTCTCGTGCCTCATTGTCCACCTTTCATCAACAAATTCCTAGCCACGTGAGTCAGCATGCACCTTTCATCAACAATATGGCAGCCACGTGAGTCAGTGTGCATCTTCCATTAACAATATCCGAGCCACGTGAGTCACCGTGAACTTTTCATCAACAAAATCCCAGCCATGTGAGTCAGCGTGCACCGTTCATCAACAATAACCCAGCCACGTGACTCATCGTGCACCTTTCATCAACAATATCCCAGCCACGTGAGTCAGAGTGCAGCTTTCATCAACAATTTCCAGCCACGTGACTCATTGTGCACCTTACGTCAACAATTCCCAGCCACATTACTCATTGTGCACGTTTCATCAATAATATCCCAACCACATGTGTCAGCGTGCACCGTTCATCAACAATATGGCAGGCACGTGAGTCAGCGTGCACCTTTCATCAACAATATCCCAGCCACGTGGGTCAGCGTGCAACTTTCATCAACAATTCCCAGCCACGTGAGTCAGCGTGTAGCTTTCATCAACAATAACCCAGCCATGTGACTCATTGTGCAGCTTTCATCAACAGTTTCCAGCCACGTCAGTCAGTGTGCACCTTTCATCAACAATATCCAGTCAGTTGACTCATAGTACACGTGGCATCAACAATTCCCAGTCACGTCGGTCAGCGTGCAACTTTCATCAACAATTCCCAGCCACGTGAGTCAGCGTGTAGCTTTCATCAACAATATCCAGCCAGGTGACTCATAGTACACGTGGCATCAACAATTCCCAGCCACGTGAGTCACCGTGAACTTTTCATCAACAAAATCCCAGCCACGTGAGTCAGCGTGCACCTTTCATCAACTTTATCCCAGCCACGTGACTCATCGTGCACCTTTCATCAACAATCTCCCAGCCACATGAGTCAGTGTGCATCTTCCATCAACAATATCCCAGACACGTGAGTCAGTGTGCAACTTTCATCAACAATATCCCAGCCACGTGAGTCAGAGTGCACATTTCATCAACAATATCCAAGCCACGTGAGTCAGTGTGCAACTTTCATCAACAATTTCTAGCCTCGTGTCTCATTGTGTACCTTTCATCAACAATATCCCAGTCACATGTGTCACCGAGCAACTTTCATCAACAATTCCCAACCACATGTGTCAGCGTGCACCGTTCATCAACAATATGGCAGGCACGTGAGTCAGCGTGCACCTTTCATCGACGGTTTTCAGCCACGTGAGTCAGCGTGCACCTTTCATCAACAATATCCCAGCCAGGTGAGTCAGAGTGCACATTTCATCAACAATATCCAAGACACGTGAGTCAGTGTGCAACTTTCATCAACAATTTCCAGCCTCGTGTCTCATTGTGTACCTTTCATCAACAATATCCCAGTCACATGTGTCACCGAGCAACTTTCATCAACAATTCCCAACCACATGTGTCAGCGTGCACCGTTCATCAACAATATGGCAGGCACGTGAGTCAGCGTGCACCTTTCATCGACGATTTCCAGCCACGTGAGTCAGCGTGCACCTTTCATCAACAATATCCCAGACACGTGAGTCAGCGTGCACCTTTCATCAACAATATCCAAGCCAGGTGAGACAGCGTGCACATTTCATCAACAATATCCGAGCCACGTGAGTCAGTGTGCACCTTTCATCAACAATTTCCTGTCTCGTGCCTCGTTGTGCACCTTTCATCAACAATATGGCAGGCACGTGAGTCAGCATGCACCTTTCATCGACGAATTCAGGCCACGTGAGTCAGAGTGCACCTTTCATCAACAATATCCCAGACACGTGAGACAGCGTGCACCTTTCATCAACAATATCCAAGCCAGGTGAGACAGCGTGCACATTTCATCAACAATATCCGAGCCACGTGAGTCAGTGTGCACCTTTCATCAACAATATCCAAGCCAGGTGAGACAGCATGCACATTTCATCAACAATATCTGAGCCACGTGAGTCAGTGTGCACCTTTCATCAACAATTTCCTGTCTCGTGCCTCATTGTGCACCGTTCATCAACAATATGGCAGGCACGTGAGTCAGCGTGCACCTTTCATCGACGATTTCCAGCCACGTGAGTCAGCGTGCACCTTTCATCAACAATATCCCAGACACGTGAGTCAGCGTGCACCTTTCATCAACAATATCCAAGCCAGGTGAGACAGCATGCACATTTCATCAACAATATCCGAGCCATGTGAGTCAGTGTGCACCTTTCATCAACAATTTCCTGTCTCGTGCCTCATTGTGCACCGTTCATTAACAATATGGCAGGCACGAGAGTCAGCGTGCACCTTTCATCGACGATTTCCAGCCACGTGAGTCAGCGTGCACCTTTCCTCAACAATATCCCAGACACGTGAGTCAGCGTGCACCTTTCATCAACAATATTCAAGCCAGGTGTGTCAGCGTGCACCTTTCATCAACAATATCCCAGACACGTGAGTCAGCATGCACCTTTCATAAACAATATCCAAGCCTGGTGAGACAGCGTGCACATTTCATCAACAATATCCGAGCCACGTGAGTCAGTGTGCACCTTTCATCAACAATATCCAAGCCAGGTGAGACAGCGTGCACATTTCATCAACAATATCCGAGCCACGTGAGTCAGTGTGCACCTTTCATCAACAATTTCCTGTCTCGTGCCTCATTGTGCACCGTTCATCAACAATATGGCCGGCACGTGAGTCAATGTGCACCTTTCATCGACGATTTCCAGCAATGTGAGTCAGCGTGCACCTTTCATCAACAATATCCCAGACACGTGAGTCAGCGTGCACCTTTCATCAACAATATCCAAGCCAGGTGAGACAGCGTGCACATTTCATCAACAATATCCGAGCCACGTGATTCAGTGTGCACCTTTCATCAACAATTTCCTGTCTCGTTCCTCATTGTGCACCTTTCATCAACAATATGGCAGGCACGTGAGTCAGCGTGCACCTTTCATCGACGATTTCCAGCCACGTGAGTCAGCATGCACCTTTCCTCAACAATATCCCAGACACGTGAGTCAGCGTGCACCTTTCATCAACAATATTCAAGCCAGGTGAGTCAGTGTGCACCTTTCATCAACAATATCCCAGACACGTGAGACAGCGTGCACCTTTCATAAACAATATCCAAGCCAGGTGAGACAGCGTGCACATTTCATCAACAATATCTGAGCCACGTGAGTCAGTGTGCACCTTTCATCAACAATATCCAAGCCAGGTGAGACAGCGTGCACATTTCATCAACAATATCCGAGCCACGTGAGTCAGTGTGCACCTTTCATCAACAATATCCAAGCCAGGTGAGACAGCATGCACATTTCATCAACAATATCCGAGCCACGTGAGTCAGTGTGCACCTTTCATCAACAATTTCCTGTCTCGTGCCTCATTGTGCACCGTTCATCAACAATATGGCAGGCACGTGAGTCAGCGTGCACCTTTCATCGACGATTTCCAGCCACGTGAGTCAGCGTGCACCTTTCATCAACAATATCCCAGACACGTGAGTCAGCGTGCACCTTTCATCAACAATATCCAAGCCAGGTGAGACAGCATGCACATTTCATCAACAATATCCGAGCCATGTGAGTCAGTGTGCACCTTTCATCAACAATTTCCTGTCTCGTGCCTCATTGTGCACCGTTCATTAACAATATGGCAGGCACGAGAGTCAGCGTGCACCTTTCATCGACGATTTCCAGCCACGTGAGTCAGCGTGCACCTTTCCTCAACAATATCCCAGACACGTGAGTCAGCGTGCACCTTTTATCAACAATATTCAAGCCAGGTGTGTCAGCGTGCACCTTTCATCAACAATATCCCAGACACGTGAGTCAGCATGCACCTTTCATAAACAATATCCAAGCCTGGTGAGACAGCGTGCACATTTCATCAACAATATCCGAGCCACGTGAGTCAGTGTGCACCTTTCATCAACAATATCCAAGCCAGGTGAGACAGCGTGCACATTTCATCAACAATATCCGAGCCACGTGAGTCAGTGTGCACCTTTCATCAACAATTTCCTGTCTCGTGCCTCATTGTGCACCGTTCATCAACAATATGGCCGGCACGTGAGTCAATGTGCACCTTTCATCGACGATTTCCAGCAATGTGAGTCAGCGTGCACCTTTCATCAACAATATCCCAGACACGTGAGTCAGTGTGCACCTTTCATCAACAATATCCAAGCCAGGTGAGACAGCGTGCACATTTCATCAACAATATCCGAGCCACGTGATTCAGTGTGCACCTTTCATCAACAATTTCCTGTCTCGTTCCTCATTGTGCACCTTTCATCAACAATATGGCAGGCACGTGAGTCAGCGTGCACCTTTCATCGACGATTTCCAGCCACGTGAGTCAGCATGCACCTTTCCTCAACAATATCCCAGACACGTGAGTCAGCGTGCACCTTTCATCAACAATATTCAAGCCAGGTGAGTCAGCGTGCACCTTTCATCAACAATATCCCAGACACGTGAGACAGCGTGCACCTTTCATAAACAATATCCAAGCCAGGTGAGACAGCGTGCACATTTCATCAACAATATCCGAGCCACGTGAGTCAGTGTGCACCTTTCATCAACAATATCCAAGCCAGGTGAGACAGCGTGCACATTTCATCAACAATATCCGAGCCACGTGAGTCAGTGTGCACCTTTCATCAACAATTTCCTGTCTCGTGCCTCATTGTGCACCGTTCATCAACAATATGGCAGGCACGTGAGTCAGCGTGCACCTTTCATCGACGATTTCCAGCCACGTGAGTCAGCGTGCACCTTTCATCAACAATATCCCAGACACGTGAGTCAGCGTGCACCTTTCATCAACAATATCCAAGCCAGGTGGGACAGCGTGCACATTTCATCAACAATATCCGAGCCACGTGAGTCAGTGTGCACCTTTCATCAACAATTTCCTGTCTCGTGCCTCATTGTGCACCGTTCATCAACAATATGGCAGGCACGTGAGTCAGCGTGCACCTTTCATTGACGATTTCCAGCCACGTGAGTCAGCGTGCACCTTTCATCAACAATATCCCAGACACGTGAGTCAGCGTGCACCTTTCATCAACAATATCCAAGCCAGGTGAGACAGCGTGCACATTTCATCAACAATATCCGAGCCACGTGAGTCAGTGTGCACCTTTCATCAACAATTTCCTGTCTCGTGCCTCATTGTGCACCGTTCATCAACAATATGGCAGGCATGTGAGTCAGCGTGCACCTTTCATCGACGATTTCCAGCCACGTGAGTCAGCGTGCACCTTTCATCAACAATATCCCAGACACGTGAGTCAGTGTGCACCTTTCATCAACAATTTCCTGTCTCGTGCCTCATTGTCCACCTTTCATCAACAAATTCCTAGCCACGTGAGTCAGCATGCACCTTTCATCAACAATATGGCAGCCACGTGAGTCAGTGTGCATCTTCCATTAACAATATCCGAGCCACGTGAGTCACCGTGAACTTTTCATCAACATAATCCCAGCCATGTGAGTCAGCGTGCACCTTTCATCAACAATAACCCAGCCACGTGACTCATCGTGCACCTTTCAGCAACAATATCCCAGCCACGTGAGTCAGAGTGCAGCTTTCATCAACAATTTCCAGCCACGTGACTCATTGTGCACCTTACGTCAACAATTCCCAGCCACATTACTCATTGTGCACGTTTCATCAATAATATCCCAGTCACATGTGTCACCGTGCAACTTTCATCAACAATTCCCAACCACATGTGTCAGCGAGCACCGTTCATCAACAATATGGCAGGCAACTGAGTCAGCCTGCACCTTTCATCGACGATTTCCAGCCACGTGAGACAGCGTGCACCTTTCATCAACAATATCCCAGCCACGTGGGTCAGAGTGCAACTTTCATCAACAATTCCCAGCCACGTGAATCAGCGTGTAGCTTACATCAACAATAATCCTGCCATGTGACTCATTGTGCAGATTTCATCAACAGTTTCCAGCCACGTCAGTCAGTGTGCACCTTTCATCAACAATATCCAGTCAGTTGACTCATAGTACACGTGGCATCAACAATTCCCAGCCACGTGGGTCAGCGTGCAACTTTCATCAACAATTCCCAGCCACGTGAGTCAGCGTGTAGCTTTCATCAACAATATCCAGCCAGGTGACTCATAGTACACGTGGCATCAACAATTCCCAGCCACGTGGGTCAGCATGCAACTTTCATCAACAATTCCCAGCCACGTGAGTCAGCGTGTAGCTTTCATCAACAATAACCCAGCCATGTGACTCATTGTGCAGCTTTCATCAACAGTTTCCAGCCACGTGTGTCAGTGTGCACCTTTCATCATCAAAATCCCAGCTACGTGAGTCAGCGTGCACATTTCATCAACAATATCCCTGCCAGGTGAGTCAGCATGCACCTTTCATCAAAATATCCCAGCCACTTGAGTCAGTGTGCACCTTTCATCAGCAATATCCCAGCCACGTGAGTGATTATGCACGTTTCATCAACAATTCGCAGCCACGTGAGTCAGTGTGCACATTTCATCAACAATATCCCAGCCACGTGAATCAGTGTGAACTTTTCATCAACAATATCCCAGCCAGGTGAGTCAGCATGCACCTTTCATCAACAATATTGCAGGCACGTGAGTCAGCGTGCACCTTTAATCGACAATTTCCAGCCACGTGAGTCAGTGTGCATCTTCCTTTAACAATATCCGAGCCACGTGAGTCACCGTGAACTTTTCATCAACAAAATCCCAGCCACGTGAGTCAGAGTGCACCTTTCATCAATTATATCCCCGCCAAATGACTCATCGTGCACCTTTCATCAAGAATATCCCAACCACGTGAGTCAGTGTGCACATTTAATCAACAATTTCCTGCCTCGTGTCTCATTGTGCACTTTTCATCAACAATATCCCAGCCACGTGAGTCACGCTGCACCATTCATTAACAATATCCCAGGCACGTGAGTCCCCGTGCACCTTTCATTGATGATTTCCAGCCACGAGAGTCAGCGTGCACCTTTCATCAAGAATATCCCTGCCAGGTGAGTCAGTGTGCACCTTTCATCAACAATATCCCAGACACGTGAGTCAGCGTGCACCTTTCATCAACAATATCAAAGCCAGGTGAGACAGCGTGCACATTTCATCAACAATATCCGAGCCATGTGAGTCAGTGTGCACCTTTCATCAACAATTTCCTGTCTCGTGCCTCATTGTGCACCGTTCATTAACAATATGGCAGGCACGTGAGTCAGCGTGCACCTTTCATCGACGATTTCCAGCCACGTGAGTCAGCGTGCACCTTTCCTCAACAATATCCCAGACACGTGAGTCAGCGTGCACCTTTCATCAACAATATCCAAGCCAGGTGAGTCAGCGTGCACCTTTCATCAACAATATCCCAGACACGTGAGTCAGCGTGCACCTTTCATAAACAATATCCAAGCCAGGTGAGACAGCGTGCACATTTCATCAACAATATCCGAGCCACGTGAGTCGGTGTGCACCTTTCATCAACAATATCCTAGCCAGGTGAGACAGCGTGCACATTTCATCAACAATATCCGAGCCACGTGAGTCAGTGTCCACCTTTCATCAACAATTTCCTGTCTCGTGCCTCATTGTGCACCGTTCATCAACAAGATGGCAGGCACGTGAGTCAGCGTGCACCTTTCATCGACGATTTCCAGCCACGTGAGTCAGCGTGCACCTTTCATCAACAATATCCCAGACACGTGAGTCAGTGTGCACCTTTCATCAACAATTTCCTGTCTCGTTCCTCATTGTGCACCTTTCATTAACAATATGGCAGGCACGTGAGTCAGCGTGCACCTTTCATCGACGATTTCCAGCCACGTGAGTCAGCGTGCACCTTTCATCAACAATATCCCAGACACGTGAGTCAGCGTGCACCTTTCATCAACAATATCCAAGCCAGGTGAGACAGCGTGCACATTTCATCAACAATATCCGAGCCACGTGAGTCAGTGTGCACCTTTCATCAACAATTTCCTGTCTCGTGTCTCATTGTGCACCGTTCATCAACAATATGGCAGGCACGTGAGTCAGCGTGCACCTTTCATCGACGATTTCCAGCCACGTGAGTCAGCGTGCACCTTTCATCAACAATATCCCAGACACGTGAGTCAGCGTGCACCTTTCCTCAACAATATCCAAGCCAGGTGAGACAGCGTGCACCTTTCATCAACAATATTCAAGCCAGGTGTGTCAGCGTGCACCTTTCATCAACAATATCCCAGACACGTGAGTCAGCATGCACCTTTCATAAACAATATCCAAGCCTGGTGAGACAGCGTGCACATTTCATCAACAATATCCGAGCCACGTGAGTCAGTGTGCACCTTTCATCAACAATATCCAAGCCAGGTGAGACAGCGTGCACATTTCATCAACAATATCCGAGCCACGTGAGTCAGTGTGCACCTTTCATCAACAATTTCCTGTCTCGTGCCTCATTGTGCACCGTTCATCAACAATATGGCCGGCACGTGAGTCAATGTGCACCTTTCATCGACGATTTCCAGCAATGTGAGTCAGCGTGCACCTTTCATCAACAATATCCCAGACACGTGAGTCAGTGTGCACCTTTCATCAACAATATCCAAGCCAGGTGAGACAGCGTGCACATTTCATCAACAATATCCGAGCCACGTGATTCAGTGTGCACCTTTCATCAACAATTTCCTGTCTCGTTCCTCATTGTGCACCTTTCATCAACAATATGGCAGGCACGTGAGTCAGCGTGCACCTTTCATCGACGATTTCCAGCCACGTGAGTCAGCATGCACCTTTCCTCAACAATATCCCAGACACGTGAGTCAGCGTGCACCTTTCATCAACAATATTCAAGCCAGGTGAGTCAGCGTGCACCTTTCATCAACAATATCCCAGACACGTGAGACAGCGTGCACCTTTCATAAACAATATCCAAGCCAGGTGAGACAGCGTGCACATTTCATCAACAATATCCGAGCCACGTGAGTCAGTGTGCACCTTTCATCAACAATATCCAAGCCAGGTGAGACAGCGTGCACATTTCATCAACAATATCCGAGCCACGTGAGTCAGTGTGCACCTTTCATCAACAATTTCCTGTCTCGTGCCTCATTGTGCACCGTTCATCAACAATATGGCAGGCACGTGAGTCAGCGTGCACCTTTCATCGACGATTTCCAGCCACGTGAGTCAGCGTGCACCTTTCATCAACAATATCCCAGACACGTGAGTCAGCGTGCACCTTTCATCAACAATATCCAAGCCAGGTGGGACAGCGTGCACATTTCATCAACAATATCCGAGCCACGTGAGTCAGTGTGCACCTTTCATCAACAATTTCCTGTCTCGTGCCTCATTGTGCACCGTTCATCAACAATATGGCAGGCACGTGAGTCAGCGTGCACCTTTCATTGACGATTTCCAGCCACGTGAGTCAGCGTGCACCTTTCATCAACAATATCCCAGACACGTGAGTCAGCGTGCACCTTTCATCAACAATATCCAAGCCAGGTGAGACAGCGTGCACATTTCATCAACAATATCCGAGCCACGTGAGTCAGTGTGCACCTTTCATCAACAATTTCCTGTCTCGTGCCTCATTGTGCACCGTTCATCAACAATATGGCAGGCATGTGAGTCAGCGTGCACCTTTCATCGACGATTTCCAGCCACGTGAGTCAGCGTGCACCTTTCATCAACAATATCCCAGACACGTGAGTCAGTGTGCACCTTTCATCAACAATTTCCTGTCTCGTGCCTCATTGTCCACCTTTCATCAACAAATTCCTAGCCACGTGAGTCAGCATGCACCTTTCATCAACAATATGGCAGCCACGTGAGTCAGTGTGCATCTTCCATTAACAATATCCGAGCCACGTGAGTCACCGTGAACTTTTCATCAACATAATCCCAGCCATGTGAGTCAGCGTGCACCTTTCATCAACAATAACCCAGCCACGTGACTCATCGTGCACCTTTCAGCAACAATATCCCAGCCACGTGAGTCAGAGTGCAGCTTTCATCAACAATTTCCAGCCACGTGACTCATTGTGCACCTTACGTCAACAATTCCCAGCCACATTACTCATTGTGCACGTTTCATCAATAATATCCCAGTCACATGTGTCACCGTGCAACTTTCATCAACAATTCCCAACCACATGTGTCAGCGAGCACCGTTCATCAACAATATGGCAGGCAACTGAGTCAGCCTGCACCTTTCATCGACGATTTCCAGCCACGTGAGACAGCGTGCACCTTTCATCAACAATATCCCAGCCACGTGGGTCAGAGTGCAACTTTCATCAACAATTCCCAGCCACGTGAATCAGCGTGTAGCTTACATCAACAATAATCCTGCCATGTGACTCATTGTGCAGATTTCATCAACAGTTTCCAGCCACGTCAGTCAGTGTGCACCTTTCATCAACAATATCCAGTCAGTTGACTCATAGTACACGTGGCATCAACAATTCCCAGCCACGTGGGTCAGCGTGCAACTTTCATCAACAATTCCCAGCCACGTGAGTCAGCGTGTAGCTTTCATCAACAATATCCAGCCAGGTGACTCATAGTACACGTGGCATCAACAATTCCCAGCCACGTGGGTCAGCATGCAACTTTCATCAACAATTCCCAGCCACGTGAGTCAGCGTGTAGCTTTCATCAACAATAACCCAGCCATGTGACTCATTGTGCAGCTTTCATCAACAGTTTCCAGCCACGTGTGTCAGTGTGCACCTTTCATCATCAAAATCCCAGCTACGTGAGTCAGCGTGCACATTTCATCAACAATATCCCTGCCAGGTGAGTCAGCATGCACCTTTCATCAAAATATCCCAGCCACTTGAGTCAGTGTGCACCTTTCATCAGCAATATCCCAGCCACGTGAGTGATTATGCACGTTTCATCAACAATTCGCAGCCACGTGAGTCAGTGTGCACATTTCATCAACAATATCCCAGCCACGTGAATCAGTGTGAACTTTTCATCAACAATATCCCAGCCAGGTGAGTCAGCATGCACCTTTCATCAACAATATTGCAGGCACGTGAGTCAGCGTGCACCTTTAATCGACAATTTCCAGCCACGTGAGTCAGTGTGCATCTTCCTTTAACAATATCCGAGCCACGTGAGTCACCGTGAACTTTTCATCAACAAAATCCCAGCCACGTGAGTCAGAGTGCACCTTTCATCAATTATATCCCCGCCAAATGACTCATCGTGCACCTTTCATCAAGAATATCCCAACCACGTGAGTCAGTGTGCACATTTAATCAACAATTTCCTGCCTCGTGTCTCATTGTGCACTTTTCATCAACAATATCCCAGCCACGTGAGTCACGCTGCACCATTCATTAACAATATCCCAGGCACGTGAGTCCCCGTGCACCTTTCATTGATGATTTCCAGCCACGAGAGTCAGCGTGCACCTTTCATCAAGAATATCCCTGCCAGGTGAGTCAGTGTGCACCTTTCATCAACAATATCCCAGACACGTGAGTCAGCGTGCACCTTTCATCAACAATATCAAAGCCAGGTGAGACAGCGTGCACATTTCATCAACAATATCCGAGCCATGTGAGTCAGTGTGCACCTTTCATCAACAATTTCCTGTCTCGTGCCTCATTGTGCACCGTTCATTAACAATATGGCAGGCACGTGAGTCAGCGTGCACCTTTCATCGACGATTTCCAGCCACGTGAGTCAGCGTGCACCTTTCCTCAACAATATCCCAGACACGTGAGTCAGCGTGCACCTTTCATCAACAATATCCAAGCCAGGTGAGTCAGCGTGCACCTTTCATCAACAATATCCCAGACACGTGAGTCAGCGTGCACCTTTCATAAACAATATCCAAGCCAGGTGAGACAGCGTGCACATTTCATCAACAATATCCGAGCCACGTGAGTCGGTGTGCACCTTTCATCAACAATATCCTAGCCAGGTGAGACAGCGTGCACATTTCATCAACAATATCCGAGCCACGTGAGTCAGTGTCCACCTTTCATCAACAAATTCCTGTCTCGTGCCTCATTGTGCACCGTTCATCAACAAGATGGCAGGCACGTGAGTCAGCGTGCACCTTTCATCGACGATTTCCAGCCACGTGAGTCAGCGTGCACCTTTCATCAACAATATCCCAGACACGTGAGTCAGTGTGCACCTTTCATCAACAATTTCCTGTCTCGTTCCTCATTGTGCACCTTTCATTAACAATATGGCAGGCACGTGAGTCAGCGTGCACCTTTCATCGACGATTTCCAGCCACGTGAGTCAGCGTGCACCTTTCATCAACAATATCCCAGACACGTGAGTCAGCGTGCACCTTTCATCAACAATATCCAAGCCAGGTGAGACAGCGTGCACATTTCATCAACAATATCCGAGCCACGTGAGTCAGTGTGCACCTTTCATCAACAATTTCCTGTCTCGTGTCTCATTGTGCACCGTTCATCAACAATATGGCAGGCACGTGAGTCAGCGTGCACCTTTCATCGACGATTTCCAGCCACGTGAGTCAGCGTGCACCTTTCATCAACAATATCCCAGACACGTGAGTCAGCGTGCACCTTTCCTCAACAATATCCAAGCCAGGTGAGACAGCGTGCACCTTTCATCAACAATATTCAAGCCAGGTGTGTCAGCGTGCACCTTTCATCAACAATATCCCAGACACGTGAGTCAGCATGCACCTTTCATAAACAATATCCAAGCCTGGTGAGACAGCGTGCACATTTCATCAACAATATCCGAGCCACGTGAGTCAGTGTGCACCTTTCATCAACAATATCCAAGCCAGGTGAGACAGCGTGCACATTTCATCAACAATATCCGAGCCACGTGAGTCAGTGTGCACCTTTCATCAACAATTTCCTGTCTCGTGCCTCATTGTGCACCGTTCATCAACAATATGGCCGGCACGTGAGTCAATGTGCACCTTTCATCGACGATTTCCAGCAATGTGAGTCAGCGTGCACCTTTCATCAACAATATCCCAGACACGTGAGTCAGTGTGCACCTTTCATCAACAATATCCAAGCCAGGTGAGACAGCGTGCACATTTCATCAACAATATCCGAGCCACGTGATTCAGTGTGCACCTTTCATCAACAATTTCCTGTCTCGTTCCTCATTGTGCACCTTTCATCAACAATATGGCAGGCACGTGAGTCAGCGTGCACCTTTCATCGACGATTTCCAGCCACGTGAGTCAGCATGCACCTTTCCTCAACAATATCCCAGACACGTGAGTCAGCGTGCACCTTTCATCAACAATATTCAAGCCAGGTGAGTCAGCGTGCACCTTTCATCAACAATATCCCAGACACGTGAGACAGCGTGCACCTTTCATAAACAATATCCAAGCCAGGTGAGACAGCGTGCACATTTCATCAACAATATCCGAGCCACGTGAGTCAGTGTGCACCTTTCATCAACAATATCCAAGCCAGGTGAGACAGCGTGCACATTTCATCAACAATATCCGAGCCACGTGAGTCAGTGTGCACCTTTCATCAACAATTTCCTGTCTCGTGCCTCATTGTGCACCGTTCATCAACAATATGGCAGGCACGTGAGTCAGCGTGCACCTTTCATCGACGATTTCCAGCCACGTGAGTCAGCGTGCACCTTTCATCAACAATATCCCAGACACGTGAGTCAGCGTGCACCTTTCATCAACAATATCCAAGCCAGGTGGGACAGCGTGCACATTTCATCAACAATATCCGAGCCACGTGAGTCAGTGTGCACCTTTCATCAACAATTTCCTGTCTCGTGCCTCATTGTGCACCGTTCATCAACAATATGGCAGGCACGTGAGTCAGCGTGCACCTTTCATTGACGATTTCCAGCCACGTGAGTCAGCGTGCACCTTTCATCAACAATATCCCAGACACGTGAGTCAGCGTGCACCTTTCATCAACAATATCCAAGCCAGGTGAGACAGCGTGCACATTTCATCAACAATATCCGAGCCACGTGAGTCAGTGTGCACCTTTCATCAACAATTTCCTGTCTCGTGCCTCATTGTGCACCGTTCATCAACAATATGGCAGGCATGTGAGTCAGCGTGCACCTTTCATCGACGATTTCCAGCCACGTGAGTCAGCGTGCACCTTTCATCAACAATATCCCAGACACGTGAGTCAGTGTGCACCTTTCATCAACAATTTCCTGTCTCGTGCCTCATTGTCCACCTTTCATCAACAAATTCCTAGCCACGTGAGTCAGCATGCACCTTTCATCAACAATATGGCAGCCACGTGAGTCAGTGTGCATCTTCCATTAACAATATCCGAGCCACGTGAGTCACCGTGAACTTTTCATCAACATAATCCCAGCCATGTGAGTCAGCGTGCACCTTTCATCGACGATTTCCAGCCACGTGACTCATCGTGCACCTTTCAGCAACAATATCCCAGACACGTGAGTCAGCGTGCACCTTTCATCAACAATATCCAAGCCAGGTGAGACAGCGTGCACATTTCATCAACAATATCCGAGCCACGTGAGTCAGTGTGCACCTTTCATCAACAATTTCCTGTCTCGTGTCTCATTGTGCACCGTTCATCAACAATATGGCAGGCACGTGAGTCAGCGTGCACCTTTCATCGACGATTTCCAGCCACGTGAGTCAGCGTGCACCTTTCATCAACAATATCCCAGACACGTGAGTCAGCGTGCACCTTTCCTCAACAATATCCAAGCCAGGTGAGACAGCGTGCACCTTTCATCAACAATATTCAAGCCAGGTGTGTCAGCGTGCACCTTTCATCAACAATATCCCAGACACGTGAGTCAGCATGCACCTTTCATAAACAATATCCAAGCCTGGTGAGACAGCGTGCACATTTCATCAACAATATCCGAGCCACGTGAGTCAGTGTGCACCTTTCATCAACAATATCCAAGCCAGGTGAGACAGCGTGCACATTTCATCAACAATATCCGAGCCACGTGAGTCAGTGTGCACCTTTCATCAACAATTTCCTGTCTCGTGCCTCATTGTGCACCGTTCATCAACAATATGGCCGGCACGTGAGTCAATGTGCACCTTTCATCGACGATTTCCAGCAATGTGAGTCAGCGTGCACCTTTCATCAACAATATCCCAGACACGTGAGTCAGTGTGCACCTTTCATCAACAATATCCAAGCCAGGTGAGACAGCGTGCACATTTCATCAACAATATCCGAGCCACGTGATTCAGTGTGCACCTTTCATCAACAATTTCCTGTCTCGTTCCTCATTGTGCACCTTTCATCAACAATATGGCAGGCACGTGAGTCAGCGTGCACCTTTCATCGACGATTTCCAGCCACGTGAGTCAGCATGCACCTTTCCTCAACAATATCCCAGACACGTGAGTCAGCGTGCACCTTTCATCAACAATATTCAAGCCAGGTGAGTCAGCGTGCACCTTTCATCAACAATATCCCAGACACGTGAGACAGCGTGCACCTTTCATAAACAATATCCAAGCCAGGTGAGACAGCGTGCACATTTCATCAACAATATCCGAGCCACGTGAGTCAGTGTGCACCTTTCATCAACAATATCCAAGCCAGGTGAGACAGCGTGCACATTTCATCAACAATATCCGAGCCACGTGAGTCAGTGTGCACCTTTCATCAACAATTTCCTGTCTCGTGCCTCATTGTGCACCGTTCATCAACAATATGGCAGGCACGTGAGTCAGCGTGCACCTTTCATCGACGATTTCCAGCCACGTGAGTCAGCGTGCACCTTTCATCAACAATATCCCAGACACGTGAGTCAGCGTGCACCTTTCATCAACAATATCCCAGACACGTGAGTCAGCGTGCACCTTTAATCGACAATTTCCAGCCACGTGAGTCAGTGTGCATCTTCCTTTAACAATATCCGAGCCACGTGAGTCACCGTGAACTTTTCATCAACAAAATCCCAGCCACGTGAGTCAGAGTGCACCTTTCATCAATTATATCCCCGCCAAATGACTCATCGTGCACCTTTCATCAAGAATATCCCAACCACGTGAGTCAGTGTGCACATTTAATCAACAATTTCCTGCCTCGTGTCTCATTGTGCACTTTTCATCAACAATATCCCAGCCACGTGAGTCACGCTGCACCATTCATTAACAATATCCCAGGCACGTGAGTCCCCGTGCACCTTTCATTGATGATTTCCAGCCACGAGAGTCAGCGTGCACCTTTCATCAAGAATATCCCTGCCAGGTGAGTCAGTGTGCACCTTTCATCAACAATATCCCAGACACGTGAGTCAGCGTGCACCTTTCATCAACAATATCAAAGCCAGGTGAGACAGCGTGCACATTTCATCAACAATATCCGAGCCATGTGAGTCAGTGTGCACCTTTCATCAACAATTTCCTGTCTCGTGCCTCATTGTGCACCGTTCATTAACAATATGGCAGGCACGTGAGTCAGCGTGCACCTTTCATCGACGATTTCCAGCCACGTGAGTCAGCGTGCACCTTTCCTCAACAATATCCCAGACACGTGAGTCAGCGTGCACCTTTCATCAACAATATCCAAGCCAGGTGAGTCAGCGTGCACCTTTCATCAACAATATCCCAGACACGTGAGTCAGCGTGCACCTTTCATAAACAATATCCAAGCCAGGTGAGACAGCGTGCACATTTCATCAACAATATCCGAGCCACGTGAGTCGGTGTGCACCTTTCATCAACAATATCCTAGCCAGGTGAGACAGCGTGCACATTTCATCAACAATATCCGAGCCACGTGAGTCAGTGTCCACCTTTCATCAACAAATTCCTGTCTCGTGCCTCATTGTGCACCGTTCATCAACAAGATGGCAGGCACGTGAGTCAGCGTGCACCTTTCATCGACGATTTCCAGCCACGTGAGTCAGCGTGCACCTTTCATCAACAATATCCCAGACACGTGAGTCAGTGTGCACCTTTCATCAACAATTTCCTGTCTCGTTCCTCATTGTGCACCTTTCATTAACAATATGGCAGGCACGTGAGTCAGCGTGCACCTTTCATCGACGATTTCCAGCCACGTGAGTCAGCGTGCACCTTTCATCAACAATATCCCAGACACGTGAGTCAGCGTGCACCTTTCATCAACAATATCCAAGCCAGGTGAGACAGCGTGCACATTTCATCAACAATATCCGAGCCACGTGAGTCAGTGTGCACCTTTCATCAACAATTTCCTGTCTCGTGTCTCATTGTGCACCGTTCATCAACAATATGGCAGGCACGTGAGTCAGCGTGCACCTTTCATCGACGATTTCCAGCCACGTGAGTCAGCGTGCACCTTTCATCAACAATATCCCAGACACGTGAGTCAGCGTGCACCTTTCCTCAACAATATCCAAGCCAGGTGAGACAGCGTGCACCTTTCATCAACAATATTCAAGCCAGGTGTGTCAGCGTGCACCTTTCATCAACAATATCCCAGACACGTGAGTCAGCATGCACCTTTCATAAACAATATCCAAGCCTGGTGAGACAGCGTGCACATTTCATCAACAATATCCGAGCCACGTGAGTCAGTGTGCACCTTTCATCAACAATATCCAAGCCAGGTGAGACAGCGTGCACATTTCATCAACAATATCCGAGCCACGTGAGTCAGTGTGCACCTTTCATCAACAATTTCCTGTCTCGTGCCTCATTGTGCACCGTTCATCAACAATATGGCCGGCACGTGAGTCAATGTGCACCTTTCATCGACGATTTCCAGCAATGTGAGTCAGCGTGCACCTTTCATCAACAATATCCCAGACACGTGAGTCAGTGTGCACCTTTCATCAACAATATCCAAGCCAGGTGAGACAGCGTGCACATTTCATCAACAATATCCGAGCCACGTGATTCAGTGTGCACCTTTCATCAACAATTTCCTGTCTCGTTCCTCATTGTGCACCTTTCATCAACAATATGGCAGGCACGTGAGTCAGCGTGCACCTTTCATCGACGATTTCCAGCCACGTGAGTCAGCATGCACCTTTCCTCAACAATATCCCAGACACGTGAGTCAGCGTGCACCTTTCATCAACAATATTCAAGCCAGGTGAGTCAGCGTGCACCTTTCATCAACAATATCCCAGACACGTGAGACAGCGTGCACCTTTCATAAACAATATCCAAGCCAGGTGAGACAGCGTGCACATTTCATCAACAATATCCGAGCCACGTGAGTCAGTGTGCACCTTTCATCAACAATATCCAAGCCAGGTGAGACAGCGTGCACATTTCATCAACAATATCCGAGCCACGTGAGTCAGTGTGCACCTTTCATCAACAATTTCCTGTCTCGTGCCTCATTGTGCACCGTTCATCAACAATATGGCAGGCACGTGAGTCAGCGTGCACCTTTCATCGACGATTTCCAGCCACGTGAGTCAGCGTGCACCTTTCATCAACAATATCCCAGACACGTGAGTCAGCGTGCACCTTTCATCAACAATATCCAAGCCAGGTGGGACAGCGTGCACATTTCATCAACAATATCCGAGCCACGTGAGTCAGTGTGCACCTTTCATCAACAATTTCCTGTCTCGTGCCTCATTGTGCACCGTTCATCAACAATATGGCAGGCACGTGAGTCAGCGTGCACCTTTCATTGACGATTTCCAGCCACGTGAGTCAGCGTGCACCTTTCATCAACAATATCCCAGACACGTGAGTCAGCGTGCACCTTTCATCAACAATATCCAAGCCAGGTGAGACAGCGTGCACATTTCATCAACAATATCCGAGCCACGTGAGTCAGTGTGCACCTTTCATCAACAATTTCCTGTCTCGTGCCTCATTGTGCACCGTTCATCAACAATATGGCAGGCATGTGAGTCAGCGTGCACCTTTCATCGACGATTTCCAGCCACGTGAGTCAGCGTGCACCTTTCATCAACAATATCCCAGACACGTGAGTCAGTGTGCACCTTTCATCAACAATTTCCTGTCTCGTGCCTCATTGTCCACCTTTCATCAACAAATTCCTAGCCACGTGAGTCAGCATGCACCTTTCATCAACAATATGGCAGCCACGTGAGTCAGTGTGCATCTTCCATTAACAATATCCGAGCCACGTGAGTCACCGTGAACTTTTCATCAACATAATCCCAGCCATGTGAGTCAGCGTGCACCTTTCATCGACGATTTCCAGCCACGTGACTCATCGTGCACCTTTCAGCAACAATATCCCAGACACGTGAGTCAGCGTGCACCTTTCATCAACAATATCCAAGCCAGGTGAGACAGCGTGCACATTTCATCAACAATATCCGAGCCACGTGAGTCAGTGTGCACCTTTCATCAACAATTTCCTGTCTCGTGTCTCATTGTGCACCGTTCATCAACAATATGGCAGGCACGTGAGTCAGCGTGCACCTTTCATCGACGATTTCCAGCCACGTGAGTCAGCGTGCACCTTTCATCAACAATATCCCAGACACGTGAGTCAGCGTGCACCTTTCCTCAACAATATCCAAGCCAGGTGAGACAGCGTGCACCTTTCATCAACAATATTCAAGCCAGGTGTGTCAGCGTGCACCTTTCATCAACAATATCCCAGACACGTGAGTCAGCATGCACCTTTCATAAACAATATCCAAGCCTGGTGAGACAGCGTGCACATTTCATCAACAATATCCGAGCCACGTGAGTCAGTGTGCACCTTTCATCAACAATATCCAAGCCAGGTGAGACAGCGTGCACATTTCATCAACAATATCCGAGCCACGTGAGTCAGTGTGCACCTTTCATCAACAATTTCCTGTCTCGTGCCTCATTGTGCACCGTTCATCAACAATATGGCCGGCACGTGAGTCAATGTGCACCTTTCATCGACGATTTCCAGCAATGTGAGTCAGCGTGCACCTTTCATCAACAATATCCCAGACACGTGAGTCAGTGTGCACCTTTCATCAACAATATCCAAGCCAGGTGAGACAGCGTGCACATTTCATCAACAATATCCGAGCCACGTGATTCAGTGTGCACCTTTCATCAACAATTTCCTGTCTCGTTCCTCATTGTGCACCTTTCATCAACAATATGGCAGGCACGTGAGTCAGCGTGCACCTTTCATCGACGATTTCCAGCCACGTGAGTCAGCATGCACCTTTCCTCAACAATATCCCAGACACGTGAGTCAGCGTGCACCTTTCATCAACAATATTCAAGCCAGGTGAGTCAGCGTGCACCTTTCATCAACAATATCCCAGACACGTGAGACAGCGTGCACCTTTCATAAACAATATCCAAGCCAGGTGAGACAGCGTGCACATTTCATCAACAATATCCGAGCCACGTGAGTCAGTGTGCACCTTTCATCAACAATATCCAAGCCAGGTGAGACAGCGTGCACATTTCATCAACAATATCCGAGCCACGTGAGTCAGTGTGCACCTTTCATCAACAATTTCCTGTCTCGTGCCTCATTGTGCACCGTTCATCAACAATATGGCAGGCACGTGAGTCAGCGTGCACCTTTCATCGACGATTTCCAGCCACGTGAGTCAGCGTGCACCTTTCATCAACAATATCCCAGACACGTGAGTCAGCGTGCACCTTTCATCAACAATATCCAAGCCAGGTGGGACAGCGTGCACATTTCATCAACAATATCCGAGCCACGTGAGTCAGTGTGCACCTTTCATCAACAATTTCCTGTCTCGTGCCTCATTGTGCACCGTTCATCAACAATATGGCAGGCACGTGAGTCAGCGTGCACCTTTCATTGACGATTTCCAGCCACGTGAGTCAGCGTGCACCTTTCATCAACAATATCCCAGACACGTGAGTCAGCGTGCACCTTTCATCAACAATATCCAAGCCAGGTGAGACAGCGTGCACATTTCATCAACAATATCCGAGCCACGTGAGTCAGTGTGCACCTTTCATCAACAATTTCCTGTCTCGTGCCTCATTGTGCACCGTTCATCAACAATATGGCAGGCATGTGAGTCAGCGTGCACCTTTCATCGACGATTTCCAGCCACGTGAGTCAGCGTGCACCTTTCATCAACAATATCCCAGACACGTGAGTCAGTGTGCACCTTTCATCAACAATTTCCTGTCTCGTGCCTCATTGTCCACCTTTCATCAACAAATTCCTAGCCACGTGAGTCAGCATGCACCTTTCATCAACAATATGGCAGCCACGTGAGTCAGTGTGCATCTTCCATTAACAATATCCGAGCCACGTGAGTCACCGTGAACTTTTCATCAACATAATCCCAGCCATGTGAGTCAGCGTGCACCTTTCATCAACAATAACCCAGCCACGTGACTCATCGTGCACCTTTCAGCAACAATATCCCAGCCACGTGAGTCAGAGTGCAGCTTTCATCAACAATTTCCAGCCACGTGACTCATTGTGCACCTTACGTCAACAATTCCCAGCCACATTACTCATTGTGCACGTTTCATCAATAATATCCCAGTCACATGTGTCACCGTGCAACTTTCATCAACAATTCCCAACCACATGTGTCAGCGAGCACCGTTCATCAACAATATGGCAGGCAACTGAGTCAGCCTGCACCTTTCATCGACGATTTCCAGCCACGTGAGACAGCGTGCACCTTTCATCAACAATATCCCAGCCACGTGGGTCAGAGTGCAACTTTCATCAACAATTCCCAGCCACGTGAATCAGCGTGTAGCTTACATCAACAATAATCCTGCCATGTGACTCATTGTGCAGATTTCATCAACAGTTTCCAGCCACGTCAGTCAGTGTGCACCTTTCATCAACAATATCCAGTCAGTTGACTCATAGTACACGTGGCATCAACAATTCCCAGCCACGTGGGTCAGCGTGCAACTTTCATCAACAATTCCCAGCCACGTGAGTCAGCGTGTAGCTTTCATCAACAATATCCAGCCAGGTGACTCATAGTACACGTGGCATCAACAATTCCCAGCCACGTGGGTCAGCATGCAACTTTCATCAACAATTCCCAGCCACGTGAGTCAGCGTGTAGCTTTCATCAACAATAACCCAGCCATGTGACTCATTGTGCAGCTTTCATCAACAGTTTCCAGCCACGTGTGTCAGTGTGCACCTTTCATCATCAAAATCCCAGCTACGTGAGTCAGCGTGCACATTTCATCAACAATATCCCTGCCAGGTGAGTCAGCATGCACCTTTCATCAAAATATCCCAGCCACTTGAGTCAGTGTGCACCTTTCATCAGCAATATCCCAGCCACGTGAGTGATTATGCACGTTTCATCAACAATTCGCAGCCACGTGAGTCAGTGTGCACATTTCATCAACAATATCCCAGCCACGTGAATCAGTGTGAACTTTTCATCAACAATATCCCAGCCAGGTGAGTCAGCATGCACCTTTCATCAACAATATTGCAGGCACGTGAGTCAGCGTGCACCTTTAATCGACAATTTCCAGCCACGTGAGTCAGTGTGCATCTTCCTTTAACAATATCCGAGCCACGTGAGTCACCGTGAACTTTTCATCAACAAAATCCCAGCCACGTGAGTCAGAGTGCACCTTTCATCAATTATATCCCCGCCAAATGACTCATCGTGCACCTTTCATCAAGAATATCCCAACCACGTGAGTCAGTGTGCACATTTAATCAACAATTTCCTGCCTCGTGTCTCATTGTGCACTTTTCATCAACAATATCCCAGCCACGTGAGTCACGCTGCACCATTCATTAACAATATCCCAGGCACGTGAGTCCCCGTGCACCTTTCATTGATGATTTCCAGCCACGAGAGTCAGCGTGCACCTTTCATCAAGAATATCCCTGCCAGGTGAGTCAGTGTGCACCTTTCATCAACAATATCCCAGACACGTGAGTCAGCGTGCACCTTTCATCAACAATATCAAAGCCAGGTGAGACAGCGTGCACATTTCATCAACAATATCCGAGCCATGTGAGTCAGTGTGCACCTTTCATCAACAATTTCCTGTCTCGTGCCTCATTGTGCACCGTTCATTAACAATATGGCAGGCACGTGAGTCAGCGTGCACCTTTCATCGACGATTTCCAGCCACGTGAGTCAGCGTGCACCTTTCCTCAACAATATCCCAGACACGTGAGTCAGCGTGCACCTTTCATCAACAATATCCAAGCCAGGTGAGTCAGCGTGCACCTTTCATCAACAATATCCCAGACACGTGAGTCAGCGTGCACCTTTCATAAACAATATCCAAGCCAGGTGAGACAGCGTGCACATTTCATCAACAATATCCGAGCCACGTGAGTCGGTGTGCACCTTTCATCAACAATATCCTAGCCAGGTGAGACAGCGTGCACATTTCATCAACAATATCCGAGCCACGTGAGTCAGTGTCCACCTTTCATCAACAATTTCCTGTCTCGTGCCTCATTGTGCACCGTTCATCAACAAGATGGCAGGCACGTGAGTCAGCGTGCACCTTTCATCGACGATTTCCAGCCACGTGAGTCAGCGTGCACCTTTCATCAACAATATCCCAGACACGTGAGTCAGTGTGCACCTTTCATCAACAATTTCCTGTCTCGTTCCTCATTGTGCACCTTTCATTAACAATATGGCAGGCACGTGAGTCAGCGTGCACCTTTCATCGACGATTTCCAGCCACGTGAGTCAGCGTGCACCTTTCATCAACAATATCCCAGACACGTGAGTCAGCGTGCACCTTTCATCAACAATATCCAAGCCAGGTGAGACAGCGTGCACATTTCATCAACAATATCCGAGCCACGTGAGTCAGTGTGCACCTTTCATCAACAATTTCCTGTCTCGTGTCTCATTGTGCACCGTTCATCAACAATATGGCAGGCACGTGAGTCAGCGTGCACCTTTCATCGACGATTTCCAGCCACGTGAGTCAGCGTGCACCTTTCATCAACAATATCCCAGACACGTGAGTCAGCGTGCACCTTTCCTCAACAATATCCAAGCCAGGTGAGACAGCGTGCACCTTTCATCAACAATATTCAAGCCAGGTGTGTCAGCGTGCACCTTTCATCAACAATATCCCAGACACGTGAGTCAGCATGCACCTTTCATAAACAATATCCAAGCCTGGTGAGACAGCGTGCACATTTCATCAACAATATCCGAGCCACGTGAGTCAGTGTGCACCTTTCATCAACAATATCCAAGCCAGGTGAGACAGCGTGCACATTTCATCAACAATATCCGAGCCACGTGAGTCAGTGTGCACCTTTCATCAACAATTTCCTGTCTCGTGCCTCATTGTGCACCGTTCATCAACAATATGGCCGGCACGTGAGTCAATGTGCACCTTTCATCGACGATTTCCAGCAATGTGAGTCAGCGTGCACCTTTCATCAACAATATCCCAGACACGTGAGTCAGTGTGCACCTTTCATCAACAATATCCAAGCCAGGTGAGACAGCGTGCACATTTCATCAACAATATCCGAGCCACGTGATTCAGTGTGCACCTTTCATCAACAATTTCCTGTCTCGTTCCTCATTGTGCACCTTTCATCAACAATATGGCAGGCACGTGAGTCAGCGTGCACCTTTCATCGACGATTTCCAGCCACGTGAGTCAGCATGCACCTTTCCTCAACAATATCCCAGACACGTGAGTCAGCGTGCACCTTTCATCAACAATATTCAAGCCAGGTGAGTCAGCGTGCACCTTTCATCAACAATATCCCAGACACGTGAGACAGCGTGCACCTTTCATAAACAATATCCAAGCCAGGTGAGACAGCGTGCACATTTCATCAACAATATCCGAGCCACGTGAGTCAGTGTGCACCTTTCATCAACAATATCCAAGCCAGGTGAGACAGCGTGCACATTTCATCAACAATATCCGAGCCACGTGAGTCAGTGTGCACCTTTCATCAACAATTTCCTGTCTCGTGCCTCATTGTGCACCGTTCATCAACAATATGGCAGGCACGTGAGTCAGCGTGCACCTTTCATCGACGATTTCCAGCCACGTGAGTCAGCGTGCACCTTTCATCAACAATATCCCAGACACGTGAGTCAGCGTGCACCTTTCATCAACAATATCCAAGCCAGGTGGGACAGCGTGCACATTTCATCAACAATATCCGAGCCACGTGAGTCAGTGTGCACCTTTCATCAACAATTTCCTGTCTCGTGCCTCATTGTGCACCGTTCATCAACAATATGGCAGGCACGTGAGTCAGCGTGCACCTTTCATTGACGATTTCCAGCCACGTGAGTCAGCGTGCACCTTTCATCAACAATATCCCAGACACGTGAGTCAGCGTGCACCTTTCATCAACAATATCCAAGCCAGGTGAGACAGCGTGCACATTTCATCAACAATATCCGAGCCACGTGAGTCAGTGTGCACCTTTCATCAACAATTTCCTGTCTCGTGCCTCATTGTGCACCGTTCATCAACAATATGGCAGGCATGTGAGTCAGCGTGCACCTTTCATCGACGATTTCCAGCCACGTGAGTCAGCGTGCACCTTTCATCAACAATATCCCAGACACGTGAGTCAGTGTGCACCTTTCATCAACAATTTCCTGTCTCGTGCCTCATTGTCCACCTTTCATCAACAAATTCCTAGCCACGTGAGTCAGCATGCACCTTTCATCAACAATATGGCAGCCACGTGAGTCAGTGTGCATCTTCCATTAACAATATCCGAGCCACGTGAGTCACCGTGAACTTTTCATCAACATAATCCCAGCCATGTGAGTCAGCGTGCACCTTTCATCAACAATAACCCAGCCACGTGACTCATCGTGCACCTTTCATCAACAATATCCCAGCCACGTGAGTCAGAGTGCAGCTTTCATCAACAATTTCCAGCCACGTGACTCATTGTGCACCTTACGTCAACAATTCCCAGCCACATTACTCATTGTGCACGTTTTATCAATAATATCCCAGTCACATGTGTCACCGTGCAACTTTCATCAACAATTCCCAACCACATGTGTCAGCGAGCACCGTTCATCAACAATATGGCAGGCACCTGAGTCAGCCTGCACCTTTCATCGACGATTTCCAGCCACGTGAGACAGCGTGCACCTTTCATCAACAATATCCCAGCCACGTGGGTCAGAGTGCAACTTTCATCAACAATTCCCAGCCACGTGAATCAGCGTGTAGCTTTCATCAACAATAATCCTGCCATGTGACTCATTGTGCAGATTTCATCAACAGTTTCCAGCCACGTCAGTCAGTGTGCACCTTTCATCAACAATATCCAGTCAGTTGACTCATAGTACACGTGGCATCAACAATTCCCAGCCACGTGGGTCAGCGTGCAACTTTCATCAACAATTCCCAGCCACGTGAGTCAGCGTGTAGCTTTCATCAACAATATCCAGCCAGGTGACTCATAGTACACGTGGCATCAACAATTCCCAGCCACGTGGGTCAGCATGCAACTTTCATCAACAATTCCCAGCCACGTGAGTCAGCGTGTAGCTTTCATCAACAATAACCCAGCCATGTGACTCATTGTGCAGCTTTCATCAACAGTTTCCAGCCACGTGTGTCAGTGTGCACCTTTCATCATCAAAATCCCAGCTACGTGAGTCAGCGTGCACATTTCATCAACAATATCCCTGCCAGGTGAGTCAGCATGCACCTTTCATCAAAATATCCCAGCCACTTGAGTCAGTGTGCACCTTTCATCAGCAATATCCCAGCCACGTGAGTGATTATGCACGTTTCATCAACAATTCGCAGCCACGTGAGTCAGTGTGCACATTTCATCAACAATATCCCAGCCACGTGAATCAGTGTGAACTTTTCATCAACAATATCCCAGCCAGGTGAGTCAGCATGCACCTTTCATCAACAATATTGCAGGCACGTGAGTCAGCGTGCACCTTTAATCGACAATTTCCAGCCACGTGAGTCAGTGTGCATCTTCCTTTAACAATATCCGAGCCACGTGAGTCACCGTGAACTTTTCATCAACAAAATCCCAGCCACGTGAGTCAGAGTGCACCTTTCATCAATTATATCCCCGCCAAATGACTCATCGTGCACCTTTCATCAAGAATATCCCAACCACGTGAGTCAGTGTGCACATTTAATCAACAATTTCCTGCCTCGTGTCTCATTGTGCACTTTTCATCAACAATATCCCAGCCACGTGAGTCACGCTGCACCATTCATTAACAATATCCCAGGCACGTGAGTCCCCGTGCACCTTTCATTGATGATTTCCAGCCACGAGAGTCAGCGTGCACCTTTCATCAAGAATATCCCTGCCAGGTGAGTCAGTGTGCACCTTTCATCAACAATATCCCAGACACGTGAGTCAGTGTGCACCTTTCATCAACAATATCAAAGCCAGGTGAGACAGCGTGCACATTTCATCAACAATATCCGAGCCATGTGAGTCAGTGTGCACCTTTCATCAACAATTTCCTGTCTCGTGCCTCATTGTGCACCGTTCATTAACAATATGGCAGGCACGTGAGTCAGCGTGCACCTTTCATCGACGATTTCCAGCCACGTGAGTCAGCGTGCACCTTTCCTCAACAATATCCCAGACACGTGAGTCAGCGTGCACCTTTCATCAACAATATCCAAGCCAGGTGAGTCAGCGTGCACCTTTCATCAACAATATCCCAGACACGTGAGTCAGCGTGCACCTTTCATAAACAATATCCAAGCCAGGTGAGACAGCGTGCACATTTCATCAACAATA
Source organism: Hemitrygon akajei (assembly GCF_048418815.1). Lineage (NCBI taxonomy): Eukaryota > Metazoa > Chordata > Chondrichthyes > Myliobatiformes > Dasyatidae > Hemitrygon > Hemitrygon akajei. The sequence goes on from NC_133127.1 coordinate 112,755,432, forward strand.
TCCGAGCCACGTGAGTCGGTGTGCACCTTTCATCAACAATTTCCTAGCCAGGTGAGACAGCGTGCACATTTCATCAACAATATCCGAGCCACGTGAGTCAGTGTCCACCTTTCATCAACAATTTCCTGTCTCGTGCCTCATTGTGCACCGTTCATCAACAAGATGGCAGGCACGTGAGTCAGCGTGCACCTTTCATCGACGATTTCCAGCCACGTGAGTCAGCGTGCACCTTTCATCAACAATATCCCAGACACGTGAGTCAGTGTGCACCTTTCATCAACAATTTCCTGTCTCGTTCCTCATTGTGCACCTTTCATTAACAATATGGCAGGCACGTGAGTCAGCGTGCACCTTTCATCGACGATTTCCAGCCACGTGAGTCAGCGTGCACCTTTCATCAACAATATCCCAGACACGTGAGTCAGCGTGCACCTTTCATCAACAATATCCAAGCCAGGTGAGACAGCGTGCACATTTCATCAACAATATCCGAGCCACGTGAGTCAGTGTGCACCTTTCATCAACAATTTCCTGTCTCGTGTCTCATTGTGCACCGTTCATCAACAATATGGCAGGCACGTGAGTCAGCGTGCACCTTTCATCGACGATTTCCAGCCACGTGAGTCAGCGTGCACCTTTCATCAACAATATCCCAGACACGTGAGTCAGCGTGCACCTTTCATCAACAATATCCAAGCCAGGTGAGACAGCGTGCACATTTCATCAACAATATCCGAGCCACGTGAGTCAGTGTGCACCTTTCATCAACAATTTCCTGTCTCGTGCCTCATTGTGCACCGTTCATCAACAATATGGCAGGCATGTGAGTCAGCGTGCACCTTTCATCGACGATTTCCAGCCACGTGAGTCAGCGTGCACCTTTCATCAACAATATCCCAGACACGTGAGTCAGTGTGCACCTTTCATCAACAATTTCCTGTCTCGTGCCTCATTGTCCACCTTTCATCAACAAATTCCTAGCCACGTGAGTCAGCATGCACCTTTCATCAACAATATGGCAGCCACGTGAGTCAGTGTGCATCTTCCATTAACAATATCCGAGCCACGTGAGTCACCGTGAACTTTTCATCAACATAATCCCAGCCATGTGAGTCAGCGTGCACCTTTCATCAACAATAACCCAGCCACGTGACTCATCGTGCACCTTTCATCAACAATATCCCAGCCACGTGAGTCAGAGTGCAGCTTTCATCAACAATTTCCAGCCACGTGACTCATTGTGCACCTTACGTCAACAATTCCCAGCCACATTACTCATTGTGCACGTTTCATCAGTAATATCCCAGTCACATGTGTCACCGTGCAACTTTCATCAACAATTCCCAACCACATGTGTCAGCGAGCACCGTTCATCAACAATATGGCAGGCACCTGAGTCAGCCTGCACCTTTCATCGACGATTTCCAGCCACGTGAGACAGCGTGCACCTTTCATCAACAATATCCCAGCCACGTGGGTCAGAGTGCAACTTTCATCAACAATTCCCAGCCACGTGAATCAGCGTGTAGCTTTCATCAACAATAATCCTGCCATGTGACTCATTGTGCAGATTTCATCAACAGTTTCCAGCCACGTCAGTCAGTGTGCACCTTTCATCAACAATATCCAGTCAGTTGACTCATAGTACACATGGCATCAACAATTCCCAGCCACGTGGGTCAGCGTGCAACTTTCATCAACAATTCCCAGCCACGTGAGTCAGCGTGTAGCTTTCATCAACAATATCCAGCCAGGTGACTCATAGTACACGTGGCATCAACAATTCCCAGCCACGTGGGTCAGCATGCAACTTTCATCAACAATTCCCAGCCACGTGAGTCAGCGTGTAGCTTTCATCAACAATAACCCAGCCATGTGACTCATTGTGCAGCTTTCATCAACAGTTTCCAGCCACGTGTGTCAGTGTGCACCTTTCATCATCAAAATCCCAGCTACGTGAGTCAGCGTGCACATTTCATCAACAATATCCCTGCCAGGTGAGTCAGCATGCACCTTTCATCAAAATATCCCAGCCACTTGAGTCAGTGTGCACCTTTCATCAGCAATATCCCAGCCACGTGAGTGATTATGCACGTTTCATCAACAATTCGCAGCCACGTGAGTCAGTGTGCACATTTCATCAACAATATCCCAGCCACGTGAATCAGTGTGAACTTTTCATCAACAATATCCCAGCCAGGTGAGTCAGCATGCACCTTTCATCAACAATATTGCAGGCACGTGAGTCAGCGTGCACCTTTAATCGACAATTTCCAGCCACGTGAGTCAGTGTGCATCTTCCTTTAACAATATCCGAGCCACGTGAGTCACCGTGAACTTTTCATCAACAAAATCCCAGCCACGTGAGTCAGAGTGCACCTTTCATCAATTATATCCCCGCCAAATGACTCATCGTGCACCTTTCATCAAGAATATCCCAACCACGTGAGTCAGTGTGCACATTTAATCAACAATTTCCTGCCTCGTGTCTCATTGTGCACTTTTCATCAACAATATCCCAGCCACGTGAGTCACGCTGCACCATTCATTAACAATATCCCAGGCACGTGAGTCCCCGTGCACCTTTCATTGATGATTTCCAGCCACGAGAGTCAGCGTGCACCTTTCATCAAGAATATCCCTGCCAGGTGAGTCAGTGTGCACCTTTCATCAACAATATCAAAGCCAGGTGAG